>NC_081570.1:5130858-5149849 GCF_022355385.1 Mustela nigripes
CTTCGGCTTAGGTCATGATCTCAGGGTCCTGAGATCGAGCCCCACATCGGGCTCTCTGCTCAGCAGGGAGCCTGCTTCCCCCCTCCTCTCTCTCTGCCTGCCTCTCTGCCTACTTGTGATCTCTATGTGTCAAATAAATAAAATCTTAAAAAAAAAAGAAATCTTGCCATTTGCAATGACGTGGGTGGAACTAGAGTCTATTAGGCTAAGCAAAATAAGTTAGTCTGAGAAAGAATTATCACATGATTTCACTCATATGTGGAATTTAAGAAACAGAACAGAGGATCATAGGGGAAGAAAGGAAAAAAATAAAACAAGGTGAAACCTGAGAGGGAGACAAACCCTAAGAGACTCTTTTTTTTTTTTTTTTTTTAAGATTTTATAAATTTGTGTAAGTGCTGGGAGATGTGGAGTTTTGCTTTTAAGAAAGTGGAAGATGGGGGTGCCTGGGTGGCTCAGTTGGTTAGGCAACTGCCTTTGGCTCAGGTCATGATCCCAGGGTCCTGGGATCAAACCCCATGTCGGGCTCCTTGCTTGGCAAGGTGCCTGCTTCTCCCTCTCGCTCTGCCTGCTTCTCTGCCTGCTTGTGTTCTCTCTCACTCTCTGTCAAATAAATAAAAATAAAATTTAACAACAAAAAAAAAAAGTGGAAGATGATGATGGAATAAATTCATCTTAGCAATTTGTTATCAAAGATCTTTCTTAGATCCTGGATCTGAGAAGCTGATTTTCTAAGGAAAGTGATTGAGAGATACTGAAATAAGTTTACTTTACAACAGCTTTTATCCGGGATCTTGCTCATGTCTTCAGGAGTAGTGGGAGACATAGTTACTGTTGACAAGTGTCTCTTCTTTCCTAATCTATTTATAATTACCTGTCAGTGGCCTTCTTGTCTTCTTTTTTGGTTTGAGTTTTTAATAATATGCCTCCCTCTCTATGGTTGCAGGAGACTCTGCTTCCAAGCAGGCCGGGTCAGCTGGCTGCAAGAAGGGGAAGCCCGGGCGGAAGAAGCCGTCGGGGCCGTGGAACAGCAGGGACGCCCAGGACACCTTCTGTCCCCGCTTGGGAGGAGACGGCCGGCACAGGCAGCCCTGGAGCCCTTCCCTCGCCTCCAGCCTTCCCTCCCCGGCTGCCTTGATGGCTCCCGACCTGGCTACTTACCTCGTCCCAGCCCTGCCTTCTGTGGGAAGAGATCATGCAGTGTCCCTGACCGCGCTCAATCGGCTGCCTAAGGCCACTTTATGGAATGACTTGCAGACTTTTCCTGCGCTCCCTTCTTCTTTAGATACTGTGATGACCATTTTCTTGCCTGATCCCCATGGCTGTCCCCTGTTGTCACCATCCTTCTGCCCATATGATTTCCTGGGAACAGCGGGCTCTTCTGGAACGCTGGCCTCACTATCTGCCGTTGCTCCACACCTGGAGCCACTGTCCTCTGTCCCCGGCCGGAGGCGGGCAGAGGGAAAATGGGAGATGCGGTGTGGAGAGCACCCCTGCGTTAACTCAGGGAGCAGCTCACCGCTACAGCTAAACTTACTGCAGGCAGACATGCTCGGATCCTGTGAATCTTCAGATCAGACGAGAAGGGATATTTGTCCGGAAGCAAAGTCTGTAAGTGACACTAACCTCCAGCACATGAGCGAGAACATAAATGTGGGTCCTTGTTAAAATTAAGGCTCTTGCCCTGAGACCCAATACTGAAGGCTTAGCAGACAGTTGACTTCATGGCTGGGGTTGATGCAGCTTTGTGTTCCAGAAATATGTACTGTATCTGTCTGGCTCCGTTTCAAAAGCCGGAGTTAAAGAATCTGCTGTGTTCTGGTTTCTTAGACACTTTGTGAGGTTTGTTCCCAAAGTGCTGTCTTTCACGTTTTCTATGTGAACTGGGTTTCCACCCCCTGCCTTTTAAAATTTGATATCCAGGATGCCTCAGTTGATTAAGTGTCCGACTCGTGATTTCAGCTCAGGTCATGCTCTCAGGGTCATGAGATCGAGCCCCACGTCAGGCTCTGTGCTGAGCACAGAGTCAGCTTAAGTTTCCCTCTGCCCCTCCCCCTGCTCACACACACACATGCTCTGTCTCTCTCTAAAATAAAAAGAAATAAAATGTTTAAGAAAAATGATACCCAGTCATTAAACTTAACATACCCATTGCCTGTAAAATGTGTTTTCTTACTTACAACTGGGGTTGTGGGCGGTAAGGCAGGAGTAAACCATACTAACAAGACCCGACGGGAGTGAGTGTGTTCCTGCAGGCACGGCTGAGGGACACCAGCTATGGACTGAGCCGGGGAGTCCCTTTCTGCCCATGACTTCTCAGTAAAGTAGGCAACTTCTAGTCCCACACGAATGCACATCATTTTCAAAACCAAAAATTAAAATGGTCATTTTCCTTTAACTTTTTATCTCTTTTACCTAAAAATCATTCTCAGATGTATGTATCCAGTTAAACTTGGGAATAGGATATTCCTATATTTAGGTACAGAATTCAAGACAAGTGTGAATTTTTACAGTTTTTCTTCAGTCTTCTTTTCAAGGCATAATACCCCTTTTTGACAATTAGTCACAATCTGATGTTCCAAAACAAGAAAATACGCTGAAATTTCAAAGCCTGATATTAGTGTCCTTAGAAATGTGCAGAGTGTATGCCCATGAGCGAAGCCGGCCTGTGCAGCAAGACAGGGACGCAGGTGCTCTGGCCCGGGTTCGGTGTGTTAGCCGAACCACGGCCGCCAGCCTCTCTTCTTCATTCCTCACTTGGAAAATGAAGAGATTAATCCTCGCTGCCTTATTCTGAGGCTTTAACGAAGTAATATTCATATAATGATTCTTCCCATGCACCATAAGCTCAGGATAGCTGGACTTCTGCTTTGTTCATGACTCTAGTCCCAAGTTTTGAGAACAGTGCTTAGAACTTACAAAACGTGCAGTATATATTTTTGGAATGACAAAACAAAAAAGCATACAAACGTATGGAGCCTGGCGCTCAAAAACCAGCAGTATCTCTAGTATTACATAGGGAATATTACATGGAAAGGTAAAAGCCACATTCCCGGGGACAGGCTGCACTGTTTGATCTGTCCCTTCTGTCTGCTCTTTATTCTATTTAACGTGAAGTTGAAGATCTGCCAGTTATTTTGTAATAGGATGCTTGAGAGGTTAAAATCTTTCCTGTGTCCTGACTTCCTGCAGCGCGTCTCGGGCAGTCGTGGGAAGAGCAGCGGTTTTGCCACAGGTGAGCTGTCCACGGCACTGCTCCCCGAGGAGCCGCCGTCTGGAACGGGTTCTGCGGCATCAGGTAGTGGGTCGAAATGTGAATTCTTTCAGCTCTGTGGCCAGGAGAACCCTGTGCGATGGGCCGTCTGGCTTTGGCACTGGTGTGGAAATAAAGTATTTTTTCTTTTTTTTATGAACTTTTTGGGGTACATATACACATAATAGAACTCACCAAATTTGGGTATACAAGACAAGAATTCTGACAAAAACATACGTGAGTGTCAGAGCACCACAGTGAGCACGGAGGACGTTTCCCTCACCTGGAGGCGCTCTCGTGTGACCCGGTAGACTCGGCTTCTGCCCTGATGCTCCAGCTCCCGGCGGCCGCCGATTCGCTTCCTAGCACGACAGTTTTGGTTTTTCTATAATGTCGTGTCAGCCGAAGGGTCCAGCTGCAGCCTTTCGCATTCAGGGCCTCCCAGTTAACACGGTGCTGCCGAGGACGGATCCTGACTGGTGCGTGTCGGTTGCTTGTCCCTTCTTAGGACCGGGCAGGGTTAGATTGTGCGGAAGTCCGTCCCCCGCAGGGTGGTCATTCAGGTGCTTCCCGTTTGGGGCTGTCATGAATCATGCTGCTGGGCCATTGGAGCCTGCGTCCCTTCGTGGACGTAGGTTTTCCATTTCTATTCTGTGAATATCTAGGAATGAAATTGCTAGGCTGTGTATTAAGTGTATGGTTAACTTTATTTTATTTTTATTTTGAAGTCTGGTTTGCACGCAATGCTCTGTTAGTTTCCAGTGTACGACATAGTGATTCAACAATTCTGTCCATTATGCGGTGCCTTGTGTGGCACTTTTCATCTCTGTGACTTACTTGTTTACCACTGGAAGTTCGCGCCTCTTAATCCTCTCAACTATGTTGCTTCTCCCCCAAGCCCCTGCCCTCTGGCAACCACTAGTTCTTTATATGTATGATCTGTTTCTACTTGGTTGGTTGGTTCTTTTGTTTTTTAGATTCCACATACAAGTGATACAAGTTGTGTCTTCTCTGTCTGACTGACTTCACTTAGTATAATGCCCTCTAGGTTATCCATGTTGTTGCAGCTGACAGGATCTCATTCTTTTTTGAAGGCTAAGTAACATTCCAGTGCATGTGTGTGCACACGCATGTACACATGTGTGCGTAAGTGTGTGTGTGTGTGTGTGTGTGTGCTCATCACATCTCTTTTTTTAAGGTTTTTAATTCCAGCATAATCGTAGTCATATACTATACTATACTATATAGTGTATATACTATATACTATAACTAGTAACGTACAGTATGAGGTTAGTTTCACATGTACAATAATAGTGATTCAACACTTCCATATAATACCCAGTGCCTGTCACAGCAAGTATACTCCTTAACCCCCATTCCCTATGTCTCCCCATCCCCCACCCATCTCCCCTTTGGTGACCATCAGTTTGTTCTCTGTAAAGAGTTTGTTTCTTTGGTTTGTCTCTCTTTTTTTTCCTCCTTGGTTCTTTTGTTTCTTAAATTCCACAGGAGTGAAATAATATGATACTTGTTTCTGTCTGACTTATTTTGTTTAGGTTTCTACTCTCTGGCTCCATCCATGTTGTCACAAATGGCAAGATTTCATTCTTTTTTATGGCTGAGTAATATTCCATTGTGTATATATATATATATATACGCTGCCTCTTCTTTATCCTTTCATCTGTTGATGGACACTTAAGCTACTTCCGTATCTTGGCTATTGTAAATAATGATACAGTGAACATGGAGGTGGATATATCTTTTCAAATTAGTGTTTTTGTGGAGGTTTTTAAAAATTTTATT
The DNA here is from genome assembly GCF_022355385.1 of Mustela nigripes. Lineage (NCBI taxonomy): Eukaryota > Metazoa > Chordata > Mammalia > Carnivora > Mustelidae > Mustela > Mustela nigripes. Next base: position 5,135,915 of record NC_081570.1, read on the forward strand.
CATTTATTTGAGAGAGAGAGAGAGCAGGAGCAGAGGCAGAGGGAGAAGCAGACTCCTCACTGAGCAGGGAGCCTGACATGAGGACTGATCCTAGGCCCCTGAGATCACAACTTGAGCCGAAGGCAGAGGCTTAGCTGACTAAGCCACCCAGACACCACAATGGGATTATTTTCTTAATTTTTCTTTTGGCTGCCTCATTATTAGTATATAGAATGAGACAGATATCCCTGGATTAATTTTGTGTCTCACACTTTACTGAATTTATTTTTTCTAATAGTTTTTTTTTTTTTTTGTAGTCTTTGGGGTTTTCTATATATCGTATCATGCCATCTGCAAATAATGATGTTTTATTTCTTCCTTGCTAATTTGGATGCCTTTGATCTCCTTTTCTTGTCTGATCGCTAAAACTAGGACTTCCAGTACCATGTTGAATAAGAGCGGGGGTGGGACACCTGGGTGGCTTAGTTGGTTGAGTGTCTGCCTTCAGCTTGGGTAGTGATTCCAGGGTCCTGGGATTGAGTCCCACGTCAGGCTCCCTGCTTAGCAGGGAGGCTGCTTCTCCCTCTACTTACTGCTCTCCCTTCTTGTGCATGCTTTCTCTCTCTCTCTCTCTCTCTCTCTCTCTGACAAATAAATAAATAAATGAGATCTTGAATAAAAAGTTGGGGCATCTTTGTCTTGTTTTTGATCTTAGAATGAGAGCTTTCAATTTTTTCACCATCAAGCATGATGTTAGCTGTGGGTTTGTGGCCTTTATTATGTTGAGGTATGTTCTCTCTAAACCCACTTTGTTGGGAGTTTTGGAGTTTTTATCGTGAATGGAGGCTGAATTTTGTTAAATGCTTTTTTTACAATTATTAAGAGGATTGTGTGGTTTTTATCCTTTATTAGTATGGTATATATCATGTTGACTGATTTGCAGATACTGAACTATCCTTGCATTTCTGTAATAAATCCTACTTCATCATGGTGAATGATCCTTTTAACATATTGTTAATTCAGTTTACTAGTATTTTGTTGAGGATTTTTGCATCATCAGGGATATGGACCTGTAGTTACTTGTTTTGTAGTGTCTTTGTCTGGACTTGGTATCAAGGTAATGCTGTCCTCATAGAATGAATTTGAAAGCTTTCCTTCCTCTTTGATTCTCTGGAATAGTTTGACAATACAAGGTATCAGCTCTTCTTTAAAAGTTTGGTAGAATTAGGAGTACCTAGCTGGCTCAGGCAGTGGAACATGTGACTCTTGATCTCAGGGTCATGAATTCAGACCCCACATTAGGTATAGAGATTGCTTAAATAAATAGAACTTTTAAAAAAATTTTTAATAAATGTTTGGTAGAATTTACCTGTGAAGCCATCTGGTTCTGAACTGTTGTTGGTGGAAGGGTTTTGATTACTGATTCATTTTCATTACAAGTAATCAGTCTGTTCAGATTTTTATTTCTTCCAGATTTTGTTTTCGAAGTTTGTATGTTTTTAGGAATTTATCCATTTCTTCCAGGTTGTCTAACTTATTGCATATGATTTCTTGTAGTAGTGGCTTTTAATCTTTTGTATTTTTGTGGTGTCAGTGGTTACTTCTCTTTCTTTTCTGATTTTATTTATTTAATTCTTCTTTCTTTTTTCTTCATGAGACTGACTAAAGTTTTAGCAGTTTGTTTTTTTCTTTTCAAAGAACCACCTCATGGTTTCATCAATCTTTTCTCTGTTTTCTTTTTAATTTTTTTTAATTTTAGATTTTTTTTTTTTTTAATTTGTCAGAGAGAGAGAGAGCGCGCGAGCAAGCACAGGCAGACAGAGTGGCAGGCAGAGGCAGAGGGAGAAGCAGGCTCCCCGATAAGCAAGGAGCCCGATGTGGGACTTGATCCCAGGACGCTGGGATCATGACCTGAGCCGAAGGTAGCCGCTTAACCAACTGAGCCACCCAGGCGTCCCTTTTCTCTGTTTTCTTAGTCTCCATTTCATGTAGTTCCACTTTGATCTGTATTTTCTTCTCCCTACTAACTTTGAGCTTTTTTTGCTCTTTGTTTCCTTTAGGTGTTATAGCTATATTGTTTTGAGATTTTTCTTGTTTCTTGAGGTAGTCCCTTATTGCTATAAAATTGCCTCTTAGAACTGCCTTTGCTGCTTCCCATAGGTCCATTGTGTTTACGTTTTCATTTGTCTCCATGTGTTTTTTTATTTCCTCTTTGATTTAACAAATTAGTTTTTTAGTAGTATGTTATTTATCCTCCACGTATTTGTGTTTTTCCCAGTTTTTTCCTGATAATTAATTTCAAGTTTCATATTATTGTCAGAAAAGATGTTTGATATGATTTCAGTCTTTCTAAACTTACTGAGATATGTTTTGTGGCGTAACATGTGATCTTGCCTGGGGAATATTCCATATGCACTTGAAAAGAATGTATATTCTGCTGTCTTTGGATGGAATGTTCATATGTATCTGTTAAGTCCTGTGTGGTCTAATGTCGTTCAGAGCCATTGTCTCTTTTCGTCTGATTTGTCTTTTAAGTGGGGTGTTAAAGTTTCCCAATATTATTATATTATATATCATATATAATATGTTATACGTTAATAATATATTAATAAATATTATATACGTTATTATATTCCCAATATTATATAATTTTACTATTGTCAGCTTCTCCCTTTATATCTATTAATATTTGTTTTGTATATTTAGGTGTTCCTAGGTTGAGTACACAGGTATTTACAAGTGTTATAGCCTCTTGTTGTATTGAGCCCCTTATCACTATGTAATGCTCTTCTTTGTCTCTAAGTCACTGATAGTATCCTATTTCTTTTTGAAGTTTTATAGCTTTATCTTTTTTTTTTAAAGATTTTATTTATTTAATTGACAGGCTGAGATCACAAGTAGGCAGAGAGGCAGGTAGAGGCAGAGAGAGAGAGGCAGGCTCCCTGTTGAGAAAGGAGCCTGATGCGAGACTCGATCCCAGGGCCCTGGGATAATGACCTGAGCTAAAGGCAGCTGCTTAACCAACTGAGCCACCCAGGCATCCCTATAGTTTTATCTTGTTAAACAAAAACATTTAACTGAGTAAATGTGAAGATCAAATTGGCTTTGTTCAGTGTTTCATGAATTGAGCAGCATCCCATCTAGCAAAAGAAAGGAGTTCTGAAGAGCTAAATGGAAAGGTTTTTTTTTTGTTGTTTGTTTATTTTTATTGTTTTTTGAGTTTGGGTTTTGTTTGTTTGTTTGTTTGTTTTTGTTTCGTTTTTTGTTTGGCAGAAAGGGGACAGGAAAAGGAAGTTACTACTAGTAAAGGATGTATTATTTCAGGCAAGGTCACAGTCCTAAGGGAAATGGAGGGGTTTATCAGGCGATTTATCTCATTAGTCCTGACCAGGTAATTCCCTGTGGATTGGTTAAGAGTTACATTCATGGGAACGTGAAACTGTAGTTAGGTTAGTATTAAGTCTTGGTTTGTTGATATAGGCAAAGCACAAGTGACTCCATTTGGGGCTTGTTGTCTTTTTTTTTTTTTTTTTTTTTGAGAGAGAGAGAGAGGAGCATATATATGCGCAAATGGGTGGGGGCTGGGGCACTGGGAGAGGGAGAGAGAGAGAATCCCAAGTGTGGCGCTCGATCTTACAACCCTGAGCCAAAGTCAAAAGTTAGCCACTTAACTGATTGAGACATTCAGGGGTCCCTGTTGTGTCTTTTTAAAAACAAATTTTTTTAAAGATTTTATTTATTTATTTAAGAAAGCACGAGCAGGGTGAGGAGCAGAGGGAGAGGGACAAGCAGACTCTGTGCCAAACACAGAGCCAATGTGAGGCTTGATACCACAACCCTGAAATCATAACCTGAGCCAAAATCAAGAGTCCCACGCTTAACCAACTGAGCCACCCTTTTTTAACAATCTTTGGTAGCTAGGTCTGTGATCCATTTTTAGTCAATTTTTATATGTGGTATGTGGTAAGGGTTGATATACCTTCTTTGCATTTGGCGCTCCAGTTGTTCCTTTCCCATTTATTGAAAAGATTAGTCTTTTCCTCTGTTGAATTACTTTGGCACCTTTGTTGAAGATAAATTGGCCATACAGGTTGGGTCCATTTGGAGACTCTCTTTTCTGTTCTATTTATCTATATGGCTAGCTTTATGGTAATACTATATTCTTTTGAGTAATAGAACTTTCAAATAAGTTTTGAAATCTGATAGGGTAATTCTTCCAACTTTATTCTTATTTTCAAAGTAATTTTGCATAGTATAGGTCCTTTGTCCATATAAATTGTAGAATCAGTTTCTTAGTTTCTACAGAAAGTCCTGCTGGGATATTTATTGACATCATGTTGAATCAGTAGACCAATTTGGAGAGAATTATCACCCTAATAGTACTGAGTCTTCTAATCCACAGCATAATGTATTTCTTATTTATGTAGGTCTTTAATTTTTCTCAGCAGCATTTTGTAGTTTTCAGGGCACAAGTTCTACACATACTTTACTAAATTTTTCCTAAGGATTTCATTTTTTTAGGCTATTGTAAAGGGCATTGTAAAATTTAAATTTCTAAGTATTTGTTTTTGACATATAGAAATCTAATTGAATTTTTATTTTGAGCTTGTATTTTTTTTTTAAAGATTTATTTATTTATTTGACAGAGAGAGATTACAAGTAGGCAGAGAGGCAGACAGAGAGAGAGAGGAGGAAGCAGGCTCCCTGCTGAGCAGAGAGCCCGATGCGGGACTCGATCCCAGGACCCTGGGATCATGACCTGAGCCGAAGGCAGCGGCTTAACCCACTGAGCCACCCAGGCGCCCTTGAGCTTGTATTTTGATATCTTGCTAAACTCATTAGTTTTAGTAGCTCTTTTGTAGATTCTGTAGGACTTTTCTATACAGACAGTCTTGTTTTTCAAATACGCTTACTTCTTCTTTTCTGATCTGTATGTCTTTATTTAGGACTGTTAGGACCCCTAATATTGAACAAGAAATGGTGAGACTAATACCTTTATCTTATTAGCAGTCTTAGGGGAAAATCAGGGAGAATTTCACCATTAAGTATGATGTTAAATGTAGATTTTTCTTAAATGTCTTTTATTAGTATAGCTGAAGAATTCTTTTCTATTGCTAATTTGCTGAGATGATTTTTCTGAATCTTTTGAGGTAATTATATGTTTCTTCTCCCTTATTCTGTTAAGATAGTGAATTATACTAATTTTCAAATATTAAACCTTGTATTTCAAATATTAAACCATGCTATTTTATCCTTTATATATATGGATATAATATATATACACACACACACACATTTTAGATTTCATTTATTTATTTGATATATATTTATATATGTGTACATATGTGTGTGTATATATATATTTTAGATTTTATTTATTTATTTATTTATTTGACAGAGAGGGAGATCACAAGTTGGTAGAAAGGCAGGCAGAGTGGGGGGGGGGGTGGGAAGCAGGCTCCCTGCTGAGCAGAGAGCCCAATACGAGGCTGACCCAAGCCAAAGGCAGAGGCTCAACCCACTGGGCCACCCAGGCACCCCTATCCTTTTTATATATTGTTGTATTCTCTTTCTAAGATTTTGGCAAGGATTATCATTTCTAAGATTTTGGTAAGGATTATCATACTATTAAAGGAAATATTGGCCCTTTGTCTTCTTTTCTTGTAATATCTTTGTCTGGTTTTGGTATCAGGGTGATGATGGTCTAAAAAATAAGTTGAGAACTGTTCCCTCTCTTCTCTTTTCTGGAAGAGTTTATATTGAGATGATATTATGTCTTCCTTATATGTTTGGTAGAAGTCACCAGTATAGCTGTCTGGGCCTGAAGTTTTCTTAGGAGAAGATTTTTGGCAACAAATTTAATTTCTTTTATATATATGGGCTTCTCAGTTCATCTCTGTCTTTTTGAGTGATGTTTGTGATTTGTATCTTTCAAGGAGTTTGTCCATTTCATCTAAGTTGTTGAATTTATTGACATAAAGTTGTTTATGATATTTCCTTATCCTTTTAAAGTCTGTAGAATCTATAGTAATGTCTTCTCTCTTATTACTGATATTAATTTTCTTCTGATTGTTCTGGCCTTATGGTTCCCTATTTTATTAACTTTTCAAAGAAGTAATTTTGGTTTTACTGGGGTTTATATTCCTACTGTTTTCTGATTCTGTATCTTATCAATTTCTGCTCTAACCTTTATTATTTTCTTTTGTTTACTTTGGAATTTTTTTTTTTCTTTTTCTGATTTCTTAATCTTAGAGCATTGCTTTGGTACTCTTTTTTTCCTTCCTAAATATATACAATTGATGCTTTTTTTTTTTTAAGATTTTATTTATTTATTTGACAGAGAGAGAGATCACAAGCAGGCAGAGAGTTAGGCAAAGAGAAAGGGGGAAGCAGGCTCCCTGCTGAGCAGAGAGCCTGATGTGGGGCTCGATACCTGGACCCTGAGATCATGACCTGAGCCGAAGGCAGCAGCTTAATCCACTGAGCCACCCAGGTGCTCCCCAATTGATGCTTTTAATTTCCCTTTAAACACAAGTACATTCCTCAAATTTTGATGTATTTTCATTCAGTCCAAAATATCTTACAATTTCTATGTTTTCTTTTCTGGCCATGAGTTATAAAAATGTTTTTAATTTTGTAATATTTGCGGTTTGCCCCAGGTATTTTATTGGTTTCTAACTTAATTACAGTCAGAAAACATAGTCTATATTTTTAAAAATTCACGGAGACTTATTTAATGGTCCAGTATTTGGTCTATTTTGGTAAAAGTTTCATGTGCACATTGAAAAGCATGTGTGCTTTTCACAAAAGAAATCTCTTCTATAAATGTAAGTCACATCAAGTTAGCTAATAATGTTGATCTAGTCTTCTGCATTCTAACTGATTTTCTGTTTTATCAGTTACAGAGACAGAGCTGTTAAAATGTCCAACTACGGTTTTGAATTAGCCTATATCTTATGTTTCAGTTTTTGCTTCATGTATTTTAATGCTTTTATGAAGTACATACACATTGAAGATTGTTAGTCCCTTTTGATTAATTGATCTCTTTATAATGGAATGTACTTTGCTTTATATCTACTTAAATATTGGTATATCCACTCCAGCTTTATTTTGATTAGTGTTTATCTGGCATATTTTTTCCATTTTTTCTCTTATCTGTATATTTAAAATTGTTTTCTGATAACCAGCATATGGTTGGGTGTTGATTTTTTAATTCATATTATGGTCCCTGCCTTTTAATTAGAATACTTAGACCATTTACATTTAATGTGATTATTTATATGGTCACGTGTAAATCAAATCTTCCAACTTGCTGCTTATTTTATGTTTTTCTCCTCTGCTCTTTTTTTTCCTCCTCCCTCTTTCTTTTTGATAATTATGTATTTTTAATGATTATTTTTTCTCTCCGTTGCTGTCTTCTCAGCTATACCTCTCATCTTTCCTTTTTTAGTCATTACTCTAAGATTTACAAGTTCATTTTTTATCTAGCATAGTTAACCTTCAGGCCTTATATGTATTACATCACTTTATGTCTAAGAACCTTAAGAGTACTTCCATTTCCCCTTCATGTTTTGTGCTATTTTTGCTTACAAAGAAATATTATTTCTACAGGTATTATAAACTCCACAATAAAATTGTTATTGTTGTTGTTTTAAACAATTATCTTGCAAGATAAGAAAAGAATGATCTGCAAAGCTCCATAACAGCCATAAAGGGATGGGCCTTTATGGATGGATGGATAGATAGCTTCTCTGCTGTAACAGGAATAAGTGAGGAAAGAGTGTAGATATGAGCAAGCTTACAAATAGTGTCAGGATAATGAATTCTGTTTCTAACAGATGAGAGTGAGGGAATGGAGGCCTGGGGCAGGCTGGCGTGCTGGCTGGAGACCATTGCAGAATTACCCAGCATCTGGATGATCCTTTTGGTGATGATGAACCAACGTACCCTATTATATATGACTTTGCTCCATATCTTTGGCTACTAGGGTTGACATAAGAATAGAATTCACAGTTGGCTTTATGAGCATTGACATTTGGGTAGTTGTGAGAAGTCAGAGGGAAGAAGAAATCTTGCAGAGCACGTGACTGAATGATGAGCACTGGGCTCTGAGCTGAAGGGCCAAGGCATGGTTTCAGATTTGTACGTGGTTCACTCGAACAAGCAGACGAGCTAGTAAAGCTGAGTGGGGGTGTAGCGATTGGGAGATGGAGCTGACGTGGAGCAGCTGCAATGAAAAGGAGCGAGGTATGGCCTTGACCACACTCATCACAGGAGGAGGGACGGGGATCTAGGGAAGGCAGAGGAGCCGGGAGGTGAGGTCACCCAGGACCATGGCTGGGCTGTGTGGGGACAGACTGTTAGCTGGTGGCCAGAGTCTTTGAGGAGAAAGTTTGGCAAATCAGCCCCCAAGAGGTATCTGCTAACCTGTAGCTGTTGCTGATCTGTGACAGGAAGCAGGGACAGTAGTGTGGACTTCGCTAGTACTGATTGTCCTGAAACCACCTCCAACGGGCAGCAGTCTGAGGACGCACAGGAAGAGGAAACATTTCCTGGTTTAGCTGACAAGGCCATGTGGAGAAGGAGAAAGCAAACTCCTGAGCGCGTTCTCATGACGTACCAGGTACCTGAGAGGTAAGAACACACTTTAGGAGGCCCACTTTTATGAGTTTTATTTAATGATTTCTTAAGTATGTTGGTTAATACAAGATGATTTTCAAATTGTGTTTTTATACATGCTCTTAGAGAACCAGATTTTATGGATGGTTCATTCACTCATTTGAAGTCAGATGATGAGTAGGCCTAGGACAGCGGCCACGGTGGCGGTGCCCCACACACACTCCGGTCCACACTGAACCCACATGTTCATCATGAGACCAGAAAGCCATCAGACAGCACTTCCAAGAGGGCGCACAAGTACCAGAACTTCTCTCTCTAGACTCTGAATTTTTCTGCATTCTGCAAGAGAGGAGCTCAGGGAAATCTGTTTCCTCTCAAGCGCTGTGCAGATGCTTTCCACCAAGAAAAAGTGCTCTAGCTTCACCCATTGACCAATAGTGGATTTGGTTATTTTTTAATATGTGCATTATATATTAGCAAGAGATAGAAAGTATATCGCAAGCCCAGAATTGCTTTTCTTGGATGACGGAAGAACCCTGTGCTTTATTTCAGGACTAAGGTTGCTCGTTTGTCCTCAGGGTGACAGAGGCTATACTGAGCGAGGACCTGGAGAAGCTGGCCTGCAGGGGCGGCAGCCCAGGTTCTTATGTGGCCAGAGGGAGGAGCTGGCCAAGGTGCACTCTTGGATTCAGAGCCAGACTGTCCCTCAAGGAATAGACATCCAAGTAAGCACTGTGACAACAGCTGTGCTGTATGATGTCTCTCTGTGCCAGGCAGTGCCTGAGGCGCTTAATATGCATTGCACCATCCCACTGAAAATTACAGTCCTCACAGATGCTTCTACCTTACCGATGAGCAGCAAAGTAACGTGTACAGATGTTAAATAATTTATTTACGGTCGCACAGCCCCCGTGATTTTGAATGCCGGTCTTTGGAGTACAAGTGTGCTTCCTGGTTGGAATGCTGCAGGGCCCCTGCTTTGAAGTATGGCTGATGGGGAGGCGAGGAGTAAGAGATGCGCGTTTCAGATATGCAGGCGTGTTTGAACCGAGATCAAACTCAAGATGCGGGATCCACACTGGAGGGAGTATTCATAGCTAGCAGGATTTTCCATGAGGCCCGGGGGCTTTGGCTGTTAACGAGATCTTCTTAGTGAGAGCGCATGCGAGTGGGTTGGCAATGGAGCTCTGGTTTGCCCGTGGCCCCTGTGGTGGCTCTGTGGAACCTTTGTGGAACTTGTACCAGGAATGAGGACTTTATTCCCTCAAGTGTCAAGCTGTGGATGTGGGAGGTGACAATGTGGGGAGTTACAAACGATAGCAAGAGAAGAAAGCTGGGTGTTCAGAACAGTGTGGTGTCAAGGCTGCGGAAGTAAACAGGTGCCCCCCCTTTAAAGAAGAACAGAGCGCGTTCCCGCAGCCGGCGTCTGGTTAGATGTGGCTTTCCCGAAAAGCAGGAGCTGCGCCCGCTCCTCATTTCAAGTGTCTTCATTCTTAAAACACTATTTTTATGCTTTTTGAATAGGAGAGTAAACGAATGAGCCCCAAAGTGATTTAAGCAACAATTGTGGAAATAATTGTCCTCTTCCTTCTCACAACAATTAGGAATGAACTGTCACATGGGCTCCTCTCAGACACACAGTGGATAAACTGGGGACTAGACGTAAGGTACCTGGCCAGCATTTTACTGATTCAGTCCTTCCAGATGACATTTCGTCATGCTGCCCACTCTTCTTCTTTCTCGGAGGGCTGTGTCACTTGCGAAAGCCAGGACTCCCCGGGCGACACCGCGGAACCCTGTGGTCAAGCTCCAGCAGCAAACAGCGGATGAGTGGCCGTGGAGGCGCCCCCGCAGGGACCCGTTGGACAACCAGACTTCTTGTGCGGGACGGGAGGGAGGTGTTGTGAGAAATAAAGTCTCCTCGTTCCTCGTCCAAAAAAAAAAAAAAAAAGACTCTAAGTGACCATGAACTTGTCACTGAATGTTACGGTTTTCCCTTCTTGATTTTTTAATGGGCTTTGTTTTCCTGAAGCAAACGCCATGTATCCAGTCCTTTATGTCCACGTCCCGGGGGCATTAAAGCTGTCAGTTAGGTGTTTTTTCTAGTTCTGCCATCCTCTGAGGAGATCGGATGGCCTCTAGAGACGTGTGTGCTCAGGGGGCACCCGAAATCCACGGTAGTCACAAGTACAGCCAGAAATAGCCCCCAAACTTGGCCACCTTCCTTTCCTTCTGGTGTTACAGGAATCAGTTTCCCTGTGAGAGGGCTCGACATTCCACCTGCGGGCCGTCCGCGTTCAGAATCGTTCCCAGAAATGAACTTTCCTCTGGTCCCCGTGCAGCTTGGCCTTTCCCTCCGTAATTCAGGTGGAACGTTCTCGTTTGCCCACAGCACGAGTCACTCCGGTGTCCACCAGTGGTAGCAAAGACCACCCGTCCGTACACTGGAAGTACCTGCTTGTCGGGGTTGGCTTTTGAGCTTTGTTCTTGTAGACGCCTTTCTTTTAATTCTCCGCCTTCCACTGAAGTTCCCGAAGTCCTGCCCTCACAGTGGATCTGCTCACCACGAGTGTGTTCCTCGGAAGCTGAAGTTAGCTCTTGCGTGTGTGACGTTCAGAGAGAGCTCCTCACTCAACCCGTGGTATTCCCCTTTCTGATGTTTTTGTTTTTAAAATAATGACTGCAAAAAGGTTCAGAAGTCAGGTTACAAATAATTATTGTTCTTTCATGCCTCAGTGTTTTCATGTCTCACCCGAAATCAACAGTTAACTCTTTCTTTCCAACCAATTCACACACAAGAAGTCTGGCCATCTTTGCCGGAGATCTGTAAGTGCCATGAAGGGCTGCGTGGGACAGCAGTGGCCCACGGGGACAGCGGTGGCCTGCGGGAGCCCCGCCATCCTCACAGGGGTGCAGCAGTCAGAGATCAGTGCTTCCTGCGTGGCCATAATTGTGTCTTCAAGGAAATGAGTGGGTTGTTTACTTGATAAGTTCGCTCCCTGCTCTTCAGAGAAGTCCGTGGTTCCTGCCCAGACTCTGGATGACGTGGGACCCACACAGAGGAGCAAGAGGACCAGAAGCCAATAATGGAGCAGCAGTAACCTTTCATCTTCTATCTAACAGACTGAGCTTTCTTTTTTTTGTTTTATTTTGTTTTTTTGTTTTGTTTTTAAGAAAACACTCTTCCTCCTCTGAAGTTTTATACCTTTTTATAAAAGTATATCATGATAATGGTTAGGAGACTTAACCTTTTTATCTGTGATTGCATGATGACTGCTGAGCCCTGATTCTCAATTCCCGTAGCTCAGGTTTGCTTTCTAAAATGGGTTTTCCTGGAAGGCAGTTCTGTGCGTTCCAGCCATTTTTGAATGCTGAGCTGTTCCGTGCAAGTGTTGCAGCGTTAGGACAGGGGAGCTCTCATGCTCTGCTCGGTCCGGATGATTTCTGAGCCCTCATCGTGGCGGTCAGGTGGTGTGGTATTTTTGCCCTTGGTGAGAAATCAAATTTTAAAAAACTAACCAGCCTGGATGTTGTCCATCAGTGTACTCTTCATAACCTTCTGCAGGGACAAAAATTTTAATCTGCATAAATCAGAAATGACACGTGGCTGTCAGAGGTCATGCAGCTTCATGCAGCACGTTTTGTACCTTATGTTCTCAGTTGTGGAAGCAACTCTTTTTCAGTCTTTCTGGTATTGGTTTTATCTCACTTTGCTGATCTCTTTGCCTTAGCACACATCTTACGGAGTGCACCTGACACCAGACTCGGTGTGAAACTGGTGCTTGCTGTAGGCAGAGCTGTAGTACCGCATGTAACTTTCATATGTTGACAAGTAGCTCAGTTGGCGTAGATAGGGATTGGACCGTGATGCTTGCGCTGCTGGAGCGAGGCAGAGGCTCAGCAGTGACGCTGCTGTCCCCCAAGGGGGCTGTACCCACTTTTACACTTTGTCGTGCAAGTTTATTAACTTTTTGTATTAATAACTACAGGAATGGATAATAAAAATGTGTATTATAGGTTTTGATGTTTACACAAATATTACCCAAAAGGCTGCATTTTCTTGGGTAGGAGGTCAGGATTTATGAAAAACAGAATGCTGTGTGAACGGAGTTGTTATGCAATTAAGTAAAACTTCATTATAATTCTCAAGGTCAATTTAATCTAAACTGAAATTTTGTTTCAGTTTATAATTGTGTGAATTTACTTGTTTTTAATGGTTATTAATACTTCAATCAGATATCTTTTTCAAGTAAAAACAAATAAACTGTGTACATGTAGAACCTGATATACTTTTGCACTGTGTCAATAAACCTTTGTCCTGAATATGTATTTTTTATCATCAGGAAATGTTTACTAAGAGGCATTGCAAGGTGCTCAGATGAACGTTGGTTTTCTCAGCAGCACGGTGTGTGCCGTCCGGCGTCTGAGCTGCTGCTGCGCTGGCGAGTCCCTTACCCCCCCTCCGGCGTCCCTGAGACAGCGCCCGTCGGGGCCTCGGCGTCTGTGCATCGTCAACGCTGTCGGAGCGCCTGACTCCGAAGTCAGCGTCAGACGTGTTGTGTCTGGTTCCCTAGAGCACACGTGCGCGTCACGAAGCGCGTGTGACACTGTGGCAGCAACAGAATCCCAGAGTTCAAACACGGGTCGAGATCCCGAAGCCCAGACTAGATGTTAGAGGCTTCAGGTCGGTGGCACCTTCCTGCCGCAGAGCAGTGATCCCGGGGAGAGGAGACAGCCGCGGGCTTACCCCGGGCGCGCGGCTCTACCCAGAGCCGCTCCGGGCGCCTGCCGTGAATTTTCATGTCTGCAGCCGCCCGAGGCAAAGAGAAGCCTCGCTCGAACCCTCAACTCGCAGCGCAGCCCGCGGGCTGGAGGGAGCCCTTCCCTGGCGGGCGGACGACTCGCCCTGCACGGCGGGGGCAGGGGTGCGAAGGTCCCAATCCCACCCCGGAGCCCCATCCGCGGGGGTCGTCACCCCCCCTACCCCTGAAACACAGCCCCGGAGTTCCTCCGAGGCCTTCTGGTGTCGAAAATATGAGCCGGCTTTGTGGTGCCCGCGTTGTGCGTCGGGCCGGGGAACGAGCATAGCTTCGTTTCTACAGCGCGAGATACCAGTGTTCCACGGCCGCTTCGTGGCCGCATGGCCCCCGAGGTGACGCATCCGTTCTTCGAGCTTGAGACGTCTATCCCTACAGATTTGTCCTTGAGGTCTTAAATCCAGGAAGTAAAAGGTTTTCCTTTTTTTTTTTTTTTTAGATTTTATTTATTTCAGAGAGAGCGAGCGCAGACACACACACACACACACACACACACACACACACACACACACACACACAC
>NC_081570.1:5149859-5199101 GCF_022355385.1 Mustela nigripes
GTGCTCCTGCAAGGGGGTTTGTGTGGGGCAGGGACAGAGGAAGAAGCAGACTCCCCAGTGAGCAGGGAGCCCTGGGAGACCCAGAGCTTGATCCACGGACCCTGGGATCATGAACTGAGCTGAAGGCAGCCAGCTTAACTGGTGCTTAACTGACTGAGCCACCCAGGCGCCCACAGACTTTTTTTTAAGCAATAACATTAGTTGTGATTTTTAAGGTTGAGAGGACATAAAGGTAAGATAATGTTTAAACAATTTGTAGTGTAACTCTCTTAGCTAAATTTTACTTTTGCTTCTGTTCACTTACTAGCTTCACTTTTTAAATTTTCAGAGAATTCAAGGATAAATTGATGGAAAGAAAAGTAATAAATTTTCAGGATACATTTATAAGTAAAATGACCACTCATGATATTTGCAAAACATACAGGATTTATTTTCCAAATAATAATGAGCAGGGTTAAGTTTTTTTCTATACTATTTTCAAATCAGGCATTTTTGTTTTTAACTTTCTAAGATGGTTGTTTTTGGGTTGACTAGTAGATGTTCATTTCACTTCAGACACAGTATTTCCAGAAGCATTCAGAAGGAGACCCACGTTTCTCATCTTGTTTCCTGTATCTGGCCAAAAGATGACTCAGGAAAATGTTAGGATCTCGTCCAGAGAAGGCTTGAAACTAACCCCACAAACAAACAAAAAAAAGAGGTTATCAATGTATTAAGACCCCAACAAGTAAGAGGAACCATAGTTAAGACTTAGGACCTCTGAAAAGTGTCTGCTCTGTCATGTGGTGTGTAATTGCACTAGGAACCTGGAGTGTGGTGGTTCTGGAAAGGGGTCCAGCCCACTGATGGCTGTGAAGTTCCCCAAGCCCTCACTGACCCATCTCTATTGAAATACTCGGTCAGTAACATGTTCTGTCCATTTATTTATTATCTTCTTTGTGAAACAGATCTTGTATTTCCCCTGAAATGAACTTCTCTTGAAGTGTGGGCCCTGAGTATTGTCGCTACTGCAGAACGGCACGAGCAGATCCAACTAATCACCTTTGTGATTTTAGAATCTTAGCCATCTTCCTTCTACTCAGAAGAATATAAACCTGAGAATGATGACTTTTACTTCGTCACCTGCAGACACCACACCGACCCCTGCTGGGTGGTTTCGCCCCATTGGGACCACAGGCCGTGTCTGCCGTCTCTAGGATGCAGTATGTCCGGTATATTTTTACAAGGATGCTAGTGGGTACTACACCAAAAAAGATGTCTCTGGCCAAAATGTTTGGGAAGTTCTTGATTAAAGTTAAATAAGTTTACCTCGGGATTTCGTGGAGGTTTCGGTGTGCTGACATAACAGAGGATCACCGAGGTGGGAGAGGCTAGAACAGTGGGCATGGTCGATTGGCTGCTGGGACTGGTGTACCCACAAACCCTTCGGGAAGCACGTAGAGTTTGGGGGTGTTAGTGATGATGGTCAAGTGCAGACTTGCCTTTCAGCATCGGAGGCCCTCCGGGAATTGCATGCCATTTCTAGCCATCTACTATTATCATTCCCCGGTTCCCTCTCCCACTCTTTCCCCCACACCCAGAGTACAGCGGGTGCCCCGCCCTCGGTGGCCCGTGCTCCACCTGCGTGTTTGAGCACAGCGCTCTTCCACTTAGACCCTGCACCCAGCGGCTGGAATGCGCATGCGAGTCACCCGTGGTTCGTGCTGGGGCGGGGATTTTGACTCCCTATGAGATTCTGCATTTCTCACGAGCTTCCCAGTGACACCAGGGCTGCCGGCCCCGGGCCACGTGGGGGGATGATGAAAGAGCTCGCACAGGGATGACAGACCGGAGAGTAGGGACTTATCTATTGTTCATTCCCTTAAACTTATTACAGTAATTTTTACCCAAAACAGGCTCTGGGAAAATGCTTGTGGTCACATCTAATACGGATCAGAATTTAGGAAAGGTAATGCTTTGAAATAACACCGATTGGCCAGTTACTTGAAGGGATGATTTCCACCCAGGACACAACCCAGTTCAAGAATTCAGGATCCTCTAAAGTCAAGGTATAAAATGCTTCACCTGACCGTCATAAATAGAGCCACTTACCTTTTTCATGCTTCCTCTGGTGTTAGCAATGTTGGTACCGAGACCTGGAAAACAGTATTCGGAAACCATTCATCATCAGATCTGTGATTTCCGGTTTATGCTTGTTTTTCTTAGAATATTACTAAGTCACGTCTAATTTCTGATCTTCCTGTTTTCACGCCGCAGTGATGTTTCCTTGAAGGCCGCCAGGCAGGGCCCCTGTTCTTTCTTGCTGACGGGAGTCCACAAAGGGCGCTGCTTTCTCCCCAGGAAGTTAGCAGCTCAGTAGTTTATTGGAAACATTTTAAATGAATGAACTTCTTTCTAGTAAATGTTCCATTCATTTAAAAATGTTTCCAATAAACTACTGAGCTGCTAACTTCGGGAGAATGCAGCGCCCTTTGTGGACTCCCGCTGCCGGGGTGGTTCAGTCAGTTAAGTGTCAGACTCTTGAGCTGGGCTCAGATCCTGATCTTGGGGTCAGGCTCTGTGCTCAGTGTGGAGCCTGCTGAAGATCGTCCTCCTCCCTCTGCCCCGCACCCCACCCCCTTCTCCAGGGAGAAAAAAAAGGCTTCATTTCCAGAATGTCCTGGGAATTTGTGTCTGTGCGTAGAGTACAGTCAGAGAAAACCGTAAAAGCGGACAGTTGATTGGTGGCCATGTGCGACTGCGGGGGGCCGTTTACCCGGCCTGTCTCCTTGCCTTCACAACAGCCCTCGGAGGTGGCATGTGTCCCAATCCCACCTACTGATAAGAAACGGAGGCACCAGGTGATTAAGTAGTTTGCCTAAGATTTTAGCAAGAGGGAAAGTGGGATTTCAAATTGCACTTACTGGAAACTGCGATAACACCCCCCTTCCCCTCCATATAAATCCGTGCAGGATAAAATATATATACATAAGCTGGGATGGCACAGAGAGCGCGATGCTGGCGAGGAGTTGGGGAGAAAGAGAAAACACAAGATTGCAGAGCCGTCTCGACCCCACAAGGGGAGAGTGGCGGGCAATTTATTAGCCTGTTTTATAGGTCATCTTTCCCTTCCAAAACGGGTTTTTACCTCATCTAGTGGAGAAGAGAGTAATTCAGTAGCAATAAAATCACCGATCCGTGCAAGAATTCTTTTACCTGCCTTCCTGAGACCATCACCCCTCTCTGCCCCTGACATCTCCAGCAGCATTTGCAGGAGGGACACTCTCTCCAGTTCATCCAAGGCTGATCTCGTGTCTCCATCAGGTGCTACACAGAGTAAAATAGGGGTTAGTCACGCTGTTCACCCTTCAATTACCTGTTCCCTATTGTGTTCAGGGGGGCTCTGGGGCAGGGAGGGAATACTAGGGAAGCCTCCAATGCTGTGTTCGTGAATTATCATTGGTGTCTCAACAGAGAGGTGGGGAGGCTACGGTCCGATTTGTGAGCCGGCAGCACAGAAAATCAAGAGAAGGGCATCTAATTCTGACTCTACGCCTTTGCCCAACTGCTCAGCCACCCCAAATAGGAGAGCAGAGGCTGAGCCACAGGGCCCATTGAAAAATGTTTCCACTGGAAAAGTGGTTCTCTTTTGTTCCTATTTCTCTTCTGCTGCCCGTTACCTTTCATTTGTGGATGATCTGAGTGATAGCATAGGTAGGAAGAGGGAAGGGGTGCTTTTCTGGGAGCCAAGACTGTCCATGTTCTTCTGATAACCAAATAAGATGTCAGTACTCCTTGTCTCTCTGGCCTTCAAGACTTGAAGACCACCATCATTAGAAAAGAGTCAGCCTTTAAAATCCTCTTTAAAGACTTTGATAGTAACATTTTTAATGTGAGACTTGGTCAGCTGAATATAAGATGTATGGCAAGTGTGCGTGCGAGGTGTGGGACGTGGGAGGAAGGCAGAAGGTATGCTGCGGGGACACTTGGCACCAGGATGGCTCTCTTGGCTGGCAGCCGCAGTGCTGAGATCAGAGGCTCCGGGAGCCCCAGAACGCCAGCTGGCTTTCAGCTTACAGATGCGGTGTTACGACCTCAGCTGGAAGGCATTACAAAGGCATCCGAGCACATTCGCAATATTTCTGAAACATATTAATGAAAAACCTGTAAAATTCGGCCACGTGTCTTGATACTCATTTATGTAGGAACAACTAAATTAGAAAAACTGAGACAAGAACTTGAAGGGAGGCTGTCACCTGTTTAGGGTTTGAGTAAGATGCTGCACTCATCAGAGCTTTAAAAAAAACCTTAATATGTACATTTTTTTAAAAGGACAGTGATAGAGCCAGTCTTGATTTCATCTTGTGCTTGCCTCTCACTGTTCTTCTTAAGTAGCAGAGATTCAATAAAGTTAATGCCTGTTTTGGGCCGCTAACACAACGGGAGGTCAGGGGTTGCAGCCGTGGATGGGGCATGTGTGAGTAGCCAACAGTGCTTGGCCATCATCAAAAAGCCTCTTGGGAGAAACTTTGGAGACTAGGAGTGATAAAATCAATGGCATAGAAGAGTTTTTTCCTTTAAAAAAAGTCTAAAAGTACCCCAAATTAAAGACAAGATAAAATCCATTTAAAATGTTTATGCATCAGTTGTTTTATTCCTTAAACTAAATTAAGAGGAAATAGCCAAATAAGTACTGACCGATTCTTTTTTAAATTCAACTTATACTTAAACTGAATGAGATATAAATCAAAAAGGACAAGATACTTGAGCTGGAAACCAATGTCATCCCAAGCTCCAAACTGTCCCTTTTTTATTCCTTAACGAACATTTGTGTTTCATGTAACACATATCAGATGATTACTTTTAACTGAAAATGGTATAAAATAATCTATAATTGGAACAAACAAATTCTACATCCAACCAGTTCATTTAAAATAGAAACCAAAAGGAATTGATGTTTAAAATGTCATACAATTTTTTAAACTGGAAAAAAAAAAAAAAAAGTTGACCAAAACAAAAGTTTGGGTTACAGAAATAACAGGAAATAAGCAAAGCTACCCTTTTTTTCTCTTCCGTTTTAGAATGAAAAAAAAAAAAAAAAAAAGCCTAAAATGGATTGTAAGGGTCCTCTAGGATTCTATCTATAGCTAGGACTGAAAAGACTTCTGCAAACAAGAATTCCCATTCTTATCTCTAACTTTGCATTTAAGACCCTTGAAGACTCTTCCAAGACTAACAGAAGGGAAACAAATTCAATTTACCTGAGAGCCGCAGGGTCTCTTCCCTGGAGTCAGGGACAGGCAGAGCAAGGAGAGGATGTAAACATCCCATGAAAAGCAAACACCAGGGGATCAGCTTATACATGCTGGGCAAGAGACAGGAGTCTCCCTTCTTGGCTTCTGTTGCTCGGAACTTCCAGCTTACTCCTTATTCTGTGATCAGTGGTTATATATATGATCCTATGACTCATTCACCCCCTCCAAAAAATTAAATTTATTGGCTATGAAGGCTAAAAGGCAATCACTTTGCATTGATGTAATTTTTCAAGGTAACAACTCACAGACAATAAATAAATTTGCTGTCAATGCCTAGTGTACAAAGTAGATATAAAAAGAATAGTTACATTTATGAATCTGGGCAAAGGACTGACAGCAATAAGTCATAAGTCAAAGAAAGGGTCACGCATGAGTTGAAGTGGCCAAGGCAAGAACATGGATGTCTGAGTCCTAGCAGGAGTGACACAGAGCGTGACATGGAATGTGTTGGTTTCCCTTTTCTTAATCAAGAGCGATAGATGAATTGTCCTGTTGTATCGGAGACTGCCATGGCTGAAGAATGACAATGTGCAGATTAACACTTAAAACCAGTTCTTTAGTGAAGTTAAGTTAAAATGCACAGCAAACCTTCAGGCTCAGAGCAAGTCTTGAATTTCAATATTGTTCATCAAGGAGGAATGAAACACACGCCTGAAAACCTCACCAATGAATATTTCCTGTGACTGACTGCTCCCCTTGGCAGTCTGCTGGCCTGGCCCCAGCCTGGACCATCAAATGGCCTCACCGTGGGTGTCCTTGGGTCTATACTCCACCCCACCAGCGTCTACACAGCACAAGTCGAATCATGTCAGGTTCTTGCTCAGAACCCCATATGGACCTCAAATAAAAGTTAAAACTGTGGAATTACTAGAAAAACAAAATCACGAGCCCCTTCCCAACCTTAAGGCAGGTAGAAGTTTCTTAGCTGAGACATCAACCACATAAGCAAGAAATGGATCAATTTGACTGCTCCAGAATTAGAAACATCTGCTAAGAGATACCGGTAAGAAAATGAAAAGACCAGTCCCTTCTAGGAGAAAAGTCAGAATACATATGCCTGATGAAAGATTTCTCCATAGATATAAAATATATATACATAGAAAGAACCATAACTCAGTAAGCCAAAAACCCCATGAAAGGAATAAACACATACTCCAAAAGAGAAGGTATACAAGTCTCTAATAAGGACATGAAATATTCCACATCATTCTCATCAGAGAAATGCAAATTAAAATCACAGTGAGGGGCTACCATACACCCACCCCAGTACAGCAGCTGTGATCAGAAAGACTGATGATCCCAAGCATTAGAGAAGGAGCGAGCCCGTGGGGGAACGCAAAACAGCACAACCTCCCTGGAAAACAGTTTGTAAGTTTCTCATAAAGTTAAATATCCCTTAAACTGTGCAAACCCTGAAATCCCTCTGCAAGGTCTCCACATACTCGAGGGAAACAAATGCATTGATCCGAGAATCACTTGCACGCAACATTCCAAGCAGCTTTATTCCCAACCCTGGAAAACTGCAAGCAGCCCAAGGTCCACCCACAGACGAGTGGACAAACAAGCCGGGCTGAGCTGGAGGATAGAATTCTACTCAACAGAACTCTACCCAACAGCAGCTGGTAAACACGACAGGGTGGGTCTCAAGGATTTTGGGCAGCGTGAAGTAAAGCCAGACCAAGGACAGTACCTGTGGCATGATTCCATTCAGATGACATTCTAGAACTTGCAGCACACTTCTGTGGGAGGTGAAGGGTTGACTGTGCAAGGATGAGGGAGCTTTCTTGGGTAATGAAAATGTCCTCTATCTTGACCAAGGATAGGGCTACATGGTCATAGATATATGTGGACCAAAACTCATCAAACTCTACACTTGACATGGGTGCATCATCTTGTACGTGACTGATCCCTGATGAGGCTGATTGTCTCTTAAATCCCCTGTAGCTCCTATTCCATGTTTCAGTTCTTCCAGTGCTGTTCTCTGCTTACAGCTAAACGCGACTGCTTCCTGAACACATTCCTGCCTCAGGACCTTTGCCATGGCTGCTCGCCACCTGAAATGTTCTTTGCTTGATGTGCACCTGCCTCCCTTCCTCCCCTCCTTTGAGTGTTTGCTAGAATGTTACATCCTCCATGAGGTCTTCCCTGACGGCGCTACTTAAAAATCGCAACAAACCTATCCCAGGCATTACTCATGTTCATGCCTCTCTCAGCTTATCCCACCGCACTGAGCCCTCCGGCCTGGTTACATATTTCAGGTCCTTATCAAACTAGAGGCACTTAGTAAATATCTGCTGAGTCAGCGAGTGGGGCACCATCCCGTGTCGGGCCATGTTTCGGGGGAAAAGCAGAGAACAAAGTAAGTTTCTACTCTCGTGAACTTTCCTGCCAGAGGCAACAGACAGCAAAATGAGTATTTGCGATGATAATTTTTTACTGCTACGGGGAATAAAGCAGAGTGAAGAGACAGTGCAGCGAGGCTGGTGGGCAGACAGGCAGGCAGGAGGCCTCTGGGAAGGGGGACGGGGGAGCACAGACCCAGGTGGAGTCAGGGAGCCATACACGTGCAGGATCTCCCAGAGGAAATGGAGGAACGGCCTGGAAGCGGGTGGAGCACTGGCGGGAGAGTCGCATCCCCGGTGGGGGGTAGGGGGCCGTACTGCTCATGGGCAGGATTGGTCCAGCCCAGACCCCTGGATGGGCAGCAGGGCATTGTCAGTGCTGGGACAGGGACACGGACAATGTCAGGGCAACTGCGCACACAGTTCTGGCAGGACAGAAGGTGGTCATCTTCAGACTCCTCTAGCCATTCAGCAGATGTCTCAGCGCCCACAACACACCTACACTGCCGGGTGCACGACACAGCTGTGGACCAAGATGACAGAAAGAGGCACTCAACCTGCGGGTTGGTGCCAACAGAAACCACACTTGCCTCCCTCCGTCCATCTCTCTGGCTCCACACTTCCTTGCCTTGATAAATCTCTGCCCATTTTAGCTCATTCTTTGTTTTCTCTTTGCAAAACTGGCTTTCTTTTCTTTTCCACATGTATTTGACCAGACATACACCCCACTGACCCGTATTTGCCTTTCTTCAGTTGAAGGAGATCAGCTCCGACACAGTATCTTTAAATCCAATTTGCAAATTCCTAGAAGAGAGGGTTCAACGGGCCCAGTTCAGCAGAGCTTTTGCTGAACATCCCCATGGAAGGTTCCTGGGGCAGCTCATACACAAGAGAGGACTGTGGCCCCACCAGACATCCCAAACTGAATACAGTATGGCAGGAGAGAAAATACACTTACACCTGGTAAGCCTGCTTCCAGAAATTTACCCTAAGGAAATAATACAACAGCAGCAATGCATCAGCAGCAGCCTTAGTTATGGAGGCCAAGACGTTAGATCAAAGACCGCAGACTGAACTGCATACAAGAGTCAGAGGTGATCATGTAAGTGAGCGAAGCTAGCTTGGTGAATGCAATAGGGAGTGGTGGGGAGTGTGGCAAAGTAGAGAGCTTATGCTCTCTCTAAAGGTGGACTCCTGCTGCTAGTTGCCAAATCTTGATATTAGAAATCTGGATTTTAAGGGCTATCCCTTTGTCTTGGCAACAAATTCAAACTAAAAAACAAGAATGACAGGGGCGCCTGCATGGCTCAGTTGGTTAAGTGTCCAACTCTTGATTTCGGCTCGGGTCATGATCTCAGGGTCATGACATGGAGCTCTGCATCGGGCTCTGTGCTCAGTGGGGGGTTTGCTTGGGATTCTCTCTCTCCTCTGCCCCTCCCCTTGCTTGTGCACAGTCTCTAAATTAATTAATTAAATTTTAAAAGAATGACAAAAAAAAATGTAAGCCCACTATGTCTTCAAATAGTACACACCGACAAGCCATAATTCACCTTTCAGGCACATGGTTCTTCCCTAAATACCTAAAATAAGTGTGTAAGTTTGAAGATCATGGAGCTTAGAAACTTGGAAAACAGGGCTGACTGGGTGGCTCAGTCCCTTGGGCACTCGACTCTTGGTTTCAGCTCAGGTCGTGATCTCAGGCTCCTGGGATGGAGCCCCACATGCTGGCCTCACGCTCAGCATGGAGTCTGCTTGAGATTGTCTCTCCCTGTCTCTCTTCTCCCTTCTGCTGCATATTCTCTCTGTGTGTGTGTCTCTCTCTCATATAAGTCTTTAAAAGAAAAAAGAAACTTGGAAAACAGAATAATGTTAAGGAATTAGAATACAAGGAGACTGTGGGAAAAGGACAGTGGACAAGAACTGGCATGTAATCTCGCAAAGGTGAAAGTAGCTGTGCGAGGGTGACGGTGGTTTCTTTCAGGTGCTGTTGCATTGTACACGTTGCATCGCTATTTATTATGTCTGTCAGTTACACGCGTCTGTATAAAGCATTCAGGAAGCCAAGTCCTGCCGTGGGGGTCAGGAAGCAGGCAGGCAGGGGCTCGGGGGCGCTGGTGCCCCTTGAGGACGTTTCTGGGAGAGGCTCCTCTTCTCTATGGAAGGGGCTCCCTGCCAAGCTTTGTCATCCTCCGGTGACTCAGGGGTACTTCTGACAGTTCTTAGTGATGATTTTACAGGATGGCCTAATTAAGTTACTACTAAAAGCTTAAGCTCAAAAGAAAATTAGCTTCTTTCCTTCAGCAGACCATCAATGACAATGTCACCTTGTCCCAGAAACATACTGATACATCACTCAGTCCTAATGGTCCTTGCGTTAAGCAACGCAGCTCTGTGGTTACAGCAGAACAGGTATGACTGATGATGACAACCTTTCGTGGTAGGGAGGTCCCTTTCATTAGTTGCAAATTACCTTTTTTTCCCCCAAGGATTTTCATTTCTTTACTTGAGAGAGAGAGAAAGAGAGCACAAGCACAGGGAGGGTAGAGGGAGGGGCGGACTCTCCACTGATCAGGGCCCCCCACCGGCCCACAATGTAGGGCTCCACCGGGGGCTCGATCCCAGGACCCTGGGATCATGGCTTGAGCCAAAGGCAGACGCATAATGGGCTGACCCACACGGGCACCCCACAAATTAACTTTTTAAACCAGAAGGGAATTTTTTGTGTCTTTGAAGAAGCAAACAGTGAGTATGACATATTTGGAGTGACTCGTGCCCATGGAGCACCAGTGTCCACTGGATAAACATCGGAGTCAGAAATCTCTGTTCTGTTTTGAAACTGATCTGAGTTCACCAAAGCTGCTGCTGTGTCTGTCTGTGAGTCCCATGGGCCTAACTTTTGCGGATAGTCCTCAGTTGTGAGGAGAATTTGATAGAAGTGACTCTGCTTAGTGTTTCAAGCCTGTCCGGTGCTTCCTTAGTGAGCGCTGTCAAAATTCAGGACAGTCAATCAGAAATGCGTTTGTGCTCTTCAAACACTACAGCGATTATGCTGTTTTTGAAGCCGACCTGGGTCCCTGACACCAGCACAGCTCCCATTCAGATGATGTTTCAGACATCATAGGGGTCCACTCTTACTTCTATTAGTTGCAGGCTCTTGGGTTCATTTGCATGAATGCATATTCATGAAAAATTTAACCTAATCTATATTGGATATAGACTTAGTTTATGTTAATGTATATCTGGAGTAACCATTGCGTGTAAAGAGCTCCTGAGTGCCTCCCTTGTCAGTCGCACTGGGGCAGTATCCCTCGGGAATCACAGTCGCTCCCACCCCCCAGGAGAATCGGGGCTTCGTGGGAGAGGTGATCGGGGACTGAGTGAAAACACAGCCTGAACCGAAGCCCTGACGATGTGCTCGGTGTGTTTGCAAAAGGCTGGACCCAGCTTGCCAAGACCAGAGGGGTAGTCACCTAGATGATTAGATCACATCGCCAAGTTAAGGAATTTGGATTTTTGTCCTTTAATAGAAAAGAGGAGAGACAAGGAAGGGTTTGAAACAAGGGAGTTGTGTCATTCAATATCTAGGGCATCAGAAGGTGACAGGTGCTGCAAAAAACTGAGTAGGCTCAGGAGGGTGGTGGTAGGGCACGGGGCCATTTTGGGTAATCAGTATAGAAGGAAAGGAAGAGAGTGCCATGTGCTATCTGGGAAAAAAACAAAAACAAAACATTCCAGGCAAAGGTAATAGCAATTGCCAAGGCCCTGGGGTAGGATTGGTTTATGCCTTTTTGAGCTTTGAGCAACACCCAGGAGGTCAGCATGGGTCCAGCAGTATTAAGGGGGAGAACAGTGCGGGCTGCAGACAAAAGATGGTAGCGGGGCAAATTTTGGTTCTTTTTGGTTATTTTAAGGACTTCTGGCTTTAAAGTGAGTAGGACAGAAGCCCTTTTGGAGCAAATATATGGCCGAATGTGAATGATGTTTTAAAAGACTCAGTCTGGCATAAGGAGGTGGGCACGGGGGACAAGGTGGAAGTGGAGAGGCCGCCCTCTGGAGGCTGGAAGGGCGGGGGGTGAGAATGGCCAGATTCTGCAGCTGCTTGAAGGACGAACCACTAGGATTTGCTGGCGAATTGGCTGCCACACACAGACAGGCATGGAGGATGCCCCAGCGCCCTTGGCCTGAGAACCTGGAAGGGCGGCCTCGCCCGTAACAAAACGGGGACAGTCGTGGGGAGCGCCGGCTTGCAGGGGATTGTCGGGAGTGGTTTGGACATATTGGTTTGGGGGTCTGTTAGCGCCCCCCCCCCCCCCGCCCAGGCAAAGGTCGAGAAGGAACTGGACGCACACAGGGTCCAGGAGGAAGACCTGGGCTGTAGATAGAACCTGGAGTCAGCAGGGGGTGTGTAAAGGCGTGTGGCCACACACATCACCAAGGACGTGAGGGCAGACAGGGGAGCAGCGTGGAGCAGGTGAGGGCCCAGGAGACTGACCACGTCTTTGGCAGGAACAGTTTTGATGGCACCAAGGGTTGAGAGGCTGATTAGAATGGGCTCAAGAAATAATGGGGAAAAGCCTAGCAGGTTGGGCACTTCCTCTGTTGGTGGAATAATATTGATGATGTCAGTGCGGGTGTCCAGGTTCTGCGTGTTGTGCGCAGCACATGCCCAGGTCTCCAGGGTGGCGGGCAGAGCTGCGGCAACATCCCTGCTTTTCAGATGATGGAAGGGAGGCTGCATGAGGTCCAGAAGCCTGCCAAGCTCCTGCGGCGTGTGATGAGCACTGGGCCTGCTCTAGGACCCCGTGTCACCATACTTGACATCCTTCACAGGACCTGACACTGTGGGAAGTGGGGAGCTCTGTGACCGACCATTTTCAGGGTAGCCCCGGGTGCTCAGGGGTCCTTATGCTGCAGGGGTACATGAGAACTGGGCGAGCATGGCCCTGCCCACCCCTCCCCGGAAGAAGGGTGACCACACGAGAAAACAGCAACGTGTCCAGTGATACCCGCCCTACTCAATGGGGCTAGATTTTTATAAACTCTAAAAAATAAGCCCTTCCATTTGCCTTGAAAATGTCACATTTCCTCGGGATCTCGCGTTAGTAGTATAGTGGTGAGCATAGCTGCCTTCCACGGGATCTCGTGGGCAGCCGCAGGAGGGCTGGGTCTTCACTCTCAGGCATTGATTTTCTAGCAGAGACGTCCATCCCCATCCCTGTGACCTGAAGGCCACTTTCCAAAGGAGGGTGAGCTGCCAAAGCAGGACACTCTGGGTCTGGACTTCACGCGCCAGAGGATGCGTCACGAGTGACGGCGACAGGAAGGGTGCTGGGCAAACACCCACTCTCGTTATTGATTGGATCCATCCAATTGCCTGGGAGCCCCGTGTAGGCATTGTTCAAGGGAATGACTCAAATGTCACCTGAATGATGCCTGAATGGCTTCAGCCAGCACTTTCCACATTTCTGATGTCACAGGAGACTTTTCGTTGCAGAGAATCTTAATTGTGACTGAGGGCTGGATGTGGGGTGAAGCAGAGCGATAGGTCTGCTGGGAGAGTGGGCGCTGAGCCGAGCTGGGCCAGTGGGGTGACTTTTTCATGATTACTGTTTCTATGTCCCTTCCTTAACTCGTAGGTAATGGAAGGTAGCCTGTATCCTTGACACTTCTATTCCAACTCAGATCATAACATTAAAACTAAATTCTTCACAGGGCACCGGAGTCCCTAACTCATAGAACTATTTGATGTTTCAGCTGAGAAAACCCTCTTGTCCCCTGAAACAGTAACGCAGCTTTCTTTTCCGAAGTCCTCCTATATTTCTTGCAGACCTGCTCTAAGATCAGAATTTAGTTCACCTGAATCCTCCAATGTAAAGATGGAGAGAATCTCTCAAGTTTCTAAAAATATAGAATATTGAACTATTGTTTCCATGAAAATCATTTCATTTTTATTACTTGATTTTTTGCAATGTCTTCTAAATAAAAACAAAACAAAACAAACACCAAGAACACAGTGATAGCCAAAGAAAGTTGGGGGTTTTTTGACTCATCTTAATAAAACCTTATATCATGGGGAACCATTCGGTATCTCAGTAAGGAGGCATTGAAAAGGACCTAACTGATCTGGGGTGGGGGATTTGGGGGGCTAGGGGCTCCAAGAAGTAGGGCTGTGCTCTTGATTGGCAGCTATCTGGAAGCAGAGGTGATCCTATGCCTGGATATCTCAACCACTTTTATCCAGAAAGTAGGACAAACCGTGTGAGGCTCAAGCTTTGATGGAAGAGAAGCAGCCGTCTCTCATGTTAGCCAGGATAGCGGGTGTTGGATCATTCCTGTGGTTCAAACCAGCTCTTGTTTTTGTCTGAGCAGACCTGCTTGCCTGTGCTGTTGTTTTGTCCTGGTCCAGCACAGACACAAGGTGACCTCGTCTGATGGTGCTCGTGAAATCAGTGCTCAGCAGGACCAGCTGTGAGGGCCAGAGGCTGCTTTCCTCTTGCCATCCGTCCACGTGCTTATTATTCAAATACGTCATGCAGTATGCTTCCTCCGGGACGGACACGCAGTGATTTACAAGCACAAATCCATCTAATCAAAAGCTGCCTTAGGATCCTGCCTCAGCTCCTGTGCCCCCTCACCTGCCCTGGCTTTTCTCCACAGCCTCAGACATGCTGTGGGTTTAATCTGGTGTCCGTGCACTTCTGCTGTATTCTCATTGCCTGCAACAGAGCAGTGCTCAAACAATATTTGTTGATGCCGACCTTTAATTAAAGAATGTGTCGTCTGTATGATACATGGCATGCCTGGCCAAATCACAGCTGGTCTTTTCTAGTAGAATTTTCCAGTGTCCTGATTCCCAGGGCCACTATTCTAAAGTGGTCTCATCCACCCGGCCGCCCTTCACCCATGCAGTCACCCGTCCCTCCCTCTGCCCAAGCTCCATCCATCCATCCATCCACTTACAGCTTTTACTGGTTTGTACATAGTCTTACTATGTACATAGTTTTACTGTTTGTACAGTAAAACTATGTTTTACTGTTTGTACATAGTCTCATTCAGAAAGTGAACGTACTTGGACAATTTCCAAAAGATCAGTTTTCTTTTATGTCTGCTTGTCTTTGGGTCTATAGGGCTGCTTTGTCGGGCGCTAGCACCTGGACTGGGCCCAGGGGTCTGGGAGACAAACATTGTCGGCCGAGCAAGAGGTCCGTGGGCCCTGGAAGTGCAGGAGAAAGCCCGGCATCGTGTCTGTCACCTGGGGTGTGGGGAGTGGGGTGGGAGGAACCGGGAGGGGACGAGGACTTGGGCACGGGGGCGCCGCCTCCCGCACCTGCATCCAGAGCGGAGGCGGGGCCTGGGCGCGGCTTGGGGGCGTGGCGAACCGCGTAGGCCGGCCCTGGAGAGAGTGATGGGGCGGAGCTGCGGCTGGGCTGGGTCCGGCAAAGGGTGACGTGTCTGCAGTGGTGAGGCGTGGCGCGGCGAGGGGGCGTGGCACATGTGTAGGGGCGTGGCCAACTCTGGTGCGGGTCGGGGCCTTGGTGGGCGGAGTGGGGTGGAACTTGGCGGCGGGGGTCCAGCCTGGGCTAGGCCTCCCAGGACCGCGCGGGTGGAGCCGGGTGAGTGAGACGGTGAAGTCCGCAGGGATGTGGCCAGGAGGCGCGGGGAGGGCTTGTGCGGCCGAGCGCCCCCGGAGGTGGGAGGGGTGTGGAGCCCCCGGCCTAGGGCTGAGGGGGCCCCTGGCAGATGGTTGTTGGTACTTGGATTGTTGTGCTTGAAACACGCCCCCTTTCTTGCTGCATCCCTAAAATCAAGCGATCTGGTCTCCGGGCCCATCGGGCGTCACCTGCACCGCACCTGTTCTATGGCATCCCAGGTGTCCAGGTTCAGTCTCCGTAGAGACCTGCGCGCTACCCTTGCTCCCGCACAAAGACGCCGGGAAGATCTGACAAAGTCCTTCCTGCCCTGGCCGCGTCTGGGGGACCTCAGAGGCTTTCAGGCCTCTCTGGCGCCTTCCTGCCATCCGCACTGCTTGCTGCAAACCCATCTCGGCCCAGGCTGCAGGAACAGAGGACAATTTGCCACAAGCGACGCGGATGATGACTATTTATCTACTCACACAGAGAAACAATTTTACCATTTCCAGATAGCCCTATTCAGCTCAGACAGGGATGCTTAAGATAGTATTCGAGCTAGCGTTAATTTTAAATAAATATAAAAGTCATTATTTTTAATGTTAATCCACAGGACGCAAACCCATGCTACCTCAGTCGAGGTAGGCCAGATTTCAGTCTGTGAGCTGTCTGTCCTGTCACTGACTAGAATATTCCAAACAAAAGAGATTGGTTCTAACAGGGTTTCCCTATATCACGTTTTAAACAATTCCACACCTTTATCATAGATAAACTTTTTTTTCTTTTCTTTTTTTAAAATATTTTATTTATTTATTCGACAGACAGAGATCACAGACAGGCAGAGAGACAGGCAGAGAGAGGGGGAAGCCGGCTCCCTGCTGAGCAGAGAGCCCGATGCGGGGCTCGATCCCAGGACCCTGAGACCATGACCCGAGTGAAGGCAGAGGCTTAACCCACTGAGCCACCCAGGGACTTCCATTGATAAACTTTTTAAAAGAAATTACATCGGTATTATTTAGAAAGCTAATTCTGGGTCCATTTCTAGATTTTATTTTATTTTATTTTTTAGATTTTATTTATTTATTTGAGAGAGAATGAGTGAGAGAGAGCATGAGAGAGAAGAATGTCAGAGGGAGAAGCAGACTCCCCAAGGGGCTGGGAGCCCGATGCGGGACTCGATCCTGGAAGTCCAGGATCATGACCTGAGCCGAAGGCAGTTGCTCAACCAACTGAGCCACCCAGGCGCCTCCATTTCTAGATTTTATCATAGAATTGAGCATCGTCATAATTGCACTCTATGGTTCTTGTAATTGAAAGTAAATGAAAATGTATGAATTTCATAGTCAGAATTACAGGGCGGATATATTTTTGTCTTGTTAAGGGATTTTTTATACTTGATATTTAGTCGTATGTTTGCACACCATTAACACTTTTGAGTCATCACCTGGGAATAAAAGTTATTTTGAGAAATTGCTAAAGAAAATGGTATGGTTTTGCTTTTTGGTAAAGGGCCCTGTTATCCTGTGCTGTAAAAATACACAGTACTTACAGAACATTCCTGTTTACAAAATGCTGAAAAAATATTTGTTCTTAATGGTCTGTACCATTCGATGGACTTATGTCTTCCACACACAACTGGCCCTAGCCACAAGCCAATTCGTGGCCGTCCTTGCTGGGAAGACTTAGATACAGAATACTTCCCAGAACAAATGCACATGCATCTAATCTATAGCTTCCAAAACAAATGACGACCTAGCAGTGGTGTGGCAATCGAAGAACAAAACGAAAATATACTGTGGTGTGCTTGCATTGCCTGCTGAAGATGGAGTTGTCTAATTGTACAGAAGCCATTGCTGCACTTGACCTACATTTTACTCTGTATTGTGATTTCAAGCACAAGGAAGGAAGGTAGCAGTATCAGTAGCTCTCCCGGAATAAGAAAAACAAGGAGAAGGATCCAAAAATGGGAGCATCCCGTGAAATTGGTTATGCATGTAATATAAGGAATCATGATATTGCCTTATTGAGCTCTTCAGTATTTTTCTTCTGAACGAAATACCCTCTGACTTTAAAAAAAAAAAAAAAAAAAAAAAAAAAAAATTCCAGGCGCCTGGGTGGCTCAGTGGGTTAAAGCTCGGGGTCCTGGGATCGAGTCCCATATCTCGGTCTCTGCTCAGCGGGGAGCCTGCTTCCTCCTCTCTCTCTCTGCCTGCCTCTCTGCCTACTTGTGATCTCTCTCTCTGTCAAATAATAAATAAAATCTTTTAAAAAAATCCATCAACAGGTGTTGGTCATCTTACTATTTTTATAACATGATGCAGCACATTTATTTTCCCTCTTTATTCTATCAGACTAAAACAACAACAAAAATGGGTTTCCCCTAGTGTCCTTGATTTAGAACCCTGCTTTGCAATCCTACTATGTTTTGAACTGGACTGGTAGCTCCGGTTGGACTCAGATGAGGAGTGTGGATTTCATTCTCTTTTTTTTTTTTCATTTTTAATTTATCACGCAGTAAAATGTACACTTTTCGCCAAACAGCTTTGTGAGTTTTGACAAGTTAATAATCAGGAACCCACCACAATCAAGACTCAGAATAGTTCTGTTCACCCCCTAAATTTCCCTCAAGCTGACCCTTTGTGGTCTGTATCTTCGTCCTACCCACATCCCTGACAATTCGTCCTCCATCCCTCAAGTGTTGTCTTAAAAAAATAATAATACATAAAAAAATAAAGTTTTATATCTGCAGGACTATCATATAAATGGAATTATCATACAGTACATAACATTTTGAGATGTGCTTCTTTCATTTAACATAATGCATTTGACATTCATCTGAATCAACATATCAGTTCTTTTTATTACTTTATATTCCATTTAATGGTGTGCCGTGATTTATCCACTCACCATTTAAAGGGCAGTCTCTGACAATTATGAGTTATGATGCTATACACACCAGCATACAGATTCTTGATCAATCTAAAATTTTTTTCACTTGGGAGTAATAATGTGGATTTTGGTGCTATTGGAATGGTCCTGTCTGTGTAATTCCTATTTTTAAATTGCTCACTGCTAGCATATAAAAATACACTTGATTTTTGGATACTACTTCATA
The DNA here is from genome assembly GCF_022355385.1 of Mustela nigripes. NCBI lineage: Eukaryota > Metazoa > Chordata > Mammalia > Carnivora > Mustelidae > Mustela > Mustela nigripes. The sequence goes on from NC_081570.1 coordinate 5,168,239, forward strand.
TGCTGTGACCTGGTTAAATTTACTTGTTAGGTCGAGGAACTATCTTGTAGATTCCTTCTAAGCACTGTTTTAGTTGGATTCCACAAACCTTGATATTTTAAAATTTTTTCATTCAGTTCAAAATATTCTCTGATTTCCTTGTGACTTCTATGACTCATAGATTATTTAGAAATGTACTTTTTAATTTCAAAGTGTTTCAGTGTTTCCCAGATATCTTACTGTAATTGATTATTGGTTTAATTTCATTATGATCAGAAAATATACTTTTATGATCTCAAGTTTGTTAATGTCTGTTTTATGACTCAAAATATGACCCAGTTTGATGAATGCCCCATGTGCATTTGAAAAGAATGTGCATTCTATTGTTTTGGATGGAATGTTGGTCTTTTTAAAAAATATTTTATTTATTTATTTGAGAGAGAGAGCGCATGAGAGGGGGAGGGACAGAGGGAGAAGCAGATTCTTCATCAAGCAGGGAACCTGATTCGGGGCTCTATCCCTAGACTCTGGGATCATGACCTGAGCCAAAGGCAGACACTTAACCAACTGAGCCACCCAGGCGCCCGGGTGGAATGTTTTCTAAATCTCAATTAGATCAAGTTGATTTATAATGTTCACATCTTGTATATTTTACTGATTTTCTGCACTAGAAATTATTGATTATTAAGAGAAGACTGTTGGAATATCCAAGAATAATTATGAGCTTTCTTTTTCATTCTATCATGATTTGCTCCACAGATTTTAAAGCTCTTTCGTTGTGCATGCACATTTAGGAATGGTGTGTCTTCTTGGTGAATTGGCTCTTTTACTATTATTAATGTTCTTTTTAATTCCTTTTTCATCATTTCTTTTTCTGAAATCTACTTTCTCTATATTAATATAGCTGCTCCAATTTCTTTTGACTAATATTTTCATAGTATACCTTCTTTTTCCTTCTGCTTTTAACCTAAGTCATTATACTTCTTTATTTTTTGTATCTGTTAGAGCTTTTATTTTATTATTTTCCCTTTTTCTTTTATTTTTTCAGTGTTCCAAGATCCATTGTTTATGTACCACACTCAGCACTCCATGCAACATGTCCTCCTCAAGACCTACCACAATCTCACCCATCCTCCCACACTCCTTCTTTGAAAACACTGTTTGTTTCTCAGAGTCCACAGTCTTTCATGCTTTGTCTCCCCCTCTGATTCACCCACTTCATTCTTCCTTTCCTTCTCCTAATGTCCTCATGTTTATGCTCCACAAGTAAGTGAAACCATATGATAATTGACTTTCTCTGCTTGACTTATTTCACTCTGTCCCTGTTGATACAAAAGTTGGGTATTCATCCTTTCTGATGGAAGCATAATATTCCATTGTATATATGGACCACATCTTCTTTATCCATTCGTCTGTTGAAGGGCATCTTGGCTCTTCCCATAGTTTGACAATTGTGGGCATTGCTACCATGAACATTGGGGTACAGATGGCCCTTCTTTTCACCACATCTGTACCTTTGGGATAAATTCCCAGTAGTGGAATTGCAGGGTCATAGGGTAGCTTTATTTTTAAATTTTTGAGGGATCTCCGCACTGTTTTCCAAAGTGGCTGTACCAACTTGCATTCCACCAATAGTGTAAGAGGGTTCCCCTTTCTCCGCATCCTCTCCATCACTTGTTGTCTCCTGTCCTATTAATTTTGGCCATTCTAACTGGTGTAAGGTGGTATCTCAATGTGGTTTTGATTTGAATTTCCCTGATGGCTAATGATGATGAACACTTTTTCATGTGTCTGTTAGCCATTTGTATGTCTTCTTTGGAAAAGTGTCTGTTCATGTCTTCTGCCCACTTTTTGACATGATTATCTGTTCTGTGTGTGTTGAGTTTGAGGAGTTCTTTATAGCTCTTGAATATCAGCCCTTTGTCTGTATTGTCATTTGTGAATATCTTCTCCCATTCTGTGGGTTGCCTCTTTGTTTTGTTGACTGTTTCCTTTGCTGTGCTGAAGCATGATATGTCTTTAAATACAGCATATATTTGGGTCTTGTGTTTTCAGTCCTATCTGACAATCTCTTTTAGTTGGTATAAAATAGACCATTTACATTTAGTGCTTATTGATATGGTTGAATTTAGGCCTCCCACTGTGTGTGTGTGTATATAAAAATTTTTTTTCTTTCTCACTGTGTTTTGTTCCTCTGTTCCCTCTTTTGTACATCTTTTTGGATTATTTGAATGTTTTTAGTAGTTCCTTTTAATTTATCTATTTTTTTGTCCATTTCTCTTTATGTTATTTTATAGTGGTTGTTCTAGGGATTATGGCATACATACCTAACTTTTTTGTGGTCTATTTAGATTAATATTTTAACAATTCAAGTAAAATATACAAACTTCATAAGCATCTAAGTCCATTTACCCTCTCTCTCTCTTCAAGATTTAATTTATTTACTTATTTATTTATTTATAGAGTGTGGGTTGGGGGAGGAGTAGAGGGGTGGGAGAGGGAGAGAATCTCCAGCAAATTCTACACTGAGTGCAAAGCCTGAAACAGGGGTCAGTCTCACAACCATGAGATCACAACCTGAATTGAAACCAAGAGTTGGATGCTTAACAGACTGAGCCAGCAGGTACTCCCTACTCCTCTCTCTTATATTATAGTCGTCCGTATGTATTACACCTCTATTCACTGAAAATTCTACCAGACAATGCTATAATTTTTTTTCTTTCAGTGGTACACATATTTTAGAGAAATTAGGAAAATAGTCTATTATATTTGGTCAGATATATACCACCTCTGTTGTTCTTCCTTCATTCCTAAAGGAATTCCTGCAGTACCAAGTTTCCCTGTGGCATCACTTCTCTTCAGCTAGCAGAACCTCCTTTAGTATTTGTTTTTGAGCAAGTGTCCTGACAACAAATTCTCTCAGTCTTCCTTCATCTGAGAATGTCTTTGTTTTGTTTTGTCATTCCTAAAGAATATCTGCACTGAGTATAGAACATGGTTCTGCTGTCTTTTGTCTTCTGTAGGTTCTGGTGAGGAATCCACAGTCATTCCAATTGTTCCCTGTACACGGTGTCACTTTTCTCTGACTGCCATCAAGATCTTTCCTCTATCTTTGGTTTTCACCAGTTTATTATGCTGTATCCCAGCCTGTGTTCCTTGAGTTTATCCTGTCTGATGGGTCACAGAGCTTCTTGGACATGTAGATTTATATCTTTCACCAAATTTGTGATTTTTTTGGTCACTATTTCTTCAGATATTTGTCCATACCAGTCTCTTTCTCTTCCCTTCTTGGACCTCCAGTGACACAAATATTAGATATTTTGATGTTATTCCAGAGGTCCCTGGGGCTCTGTTCAATTGTTTATAATTAATCTTTCTTTCAGTTTTTCAAATTAAATAATTTCCTTTGATTTATCTTTGAGTTTACTGACTCCTTCTTCTGTCATTTCCATTCTGTTTTCTTCCAGATATTGTATTTTTCAGTTCTAAAGTTTACGTTTCTTTATATAGTTTTTGTTTTTCTGCTGAGACTGCTTATCCTTCCATTTATCTGAAGTGTATTTACCTTTACCCCATGGAGCACAGTTATAATACCCACAGTAAAGCCTCTGTTAATTCCAATATTGGGGTCAACTCAGGGTTGGTGTCTGTGGATTTTCTTTTCTCTTGAGGATTGGTTACATACATACGCCTGGCTCTTCATATGCTAAAGATTGTTTGACATTTTGATGATTTTGTTGTGAGACTCTATGTCCTGCTAAAATCCTCTGAAGAACACTGACTTGTTTAGCTGACAGTTCCCTGGCTAGGTTACTACCACAAGTTCTATTTTGCCTTTTGTGAATAGTGATTTCAATGCCACTTAAGTTTTTTAAATCTTGCTGTGTTCCTTGGTGTCTGTTTCATGCATGTAGCACTTAGAAGGTAGGCTGTGTTTATGTTTGTAGTTTAGTTCTCAAAGTCTTTACTGTGTTGATCTGGGTCTCTCCTGTGCGTGCACAGCCCTAAGGCACGCTAAAGACTCATGCCCATATAGACTCCTGTCCAATAGAATTAAGAGATCCCCTTCACCGGCTCTCTCCTCTCTATAATCCCCTGATCACTCTTTGCTCCCAGGGGCCCCTTTCTCAGTCCTGTGGCTAGAAATCAAGACTTTCTCTTTGAGTTATTACTATGCTCTCTGCTACCTTTTAGATCAGAGATGGGGTTGCTCTCAGTCCTTTCTCCTTTTACTCTGGAAAAAACAAACAAAACAAAACAAAAAACAGAGCTACACAATTGCTGTTTTTTAAGATTTGATTTATTTACTTGACAGAGAGAGAGGGGGAGAAAGGGAACACAAGTAGGGGGCATGGGAGAGGGAGAGGCAGGTTTCCTGCTGAGTAGGGAACCCAGTGCTATGCAGGGACCTGAGCTCAAGACAGACACTTAATGACTGAGCCGCCAGGTGCCCCAGAGCTGCACAGTTTTATGACCAGAGCTGCCCTCAGGTCAAATGTAGCAAAGAAAAGAGGAAAAACAACAAGAAACTTACTACTTACTCTCCCGAATCTTCAGATTTAATCTCCCTACTTGTCCACCTCCTTGTTTAGTTGTTCTTTGCACTTTGACTTCTCCCCTTCAGGATGTTTCGTTTGCTAAGAGGGCTTAATAGTCACTGGAGTGGAGGCTTTATCTAAGTAATTATCCTTTTGGACTGAAAATTGCTTTCTCCCTTTTTCTTCATGATGTCTCCATGTTACATTTTGTGCAAATCCTCAAATAATAACGTTTGCATTTGGAACACAAATGAGTAAACTGCACACAAACTCACCTCTTTTGCCCAGTTTGTAGACCAAATTAAGTTTCTAAAGAGGTGGGCTCATGAAAACATGTTCCCTGCCTGATCAGTTTTTTAAACGCCTGGAGAATGCATCTGTTGTTCCTTTGACCTTTGCAAGGTCAGTCTCATGTTTATCCTGCATCCTGTTTCCCCCACACACCCCCAAACCCCCATTTTCTTGGCCTGCATATATGAAGCAGCATAACTTTATTAGTGTGAATCAAAATGCCTTTTAGAGAACAGTGTTTGCCTGCATTAGAATATAATTACATGACAACAGGAGATCCCACTTCCAGTAAATACAACTCCTGAGTTTACGTGAGTTTTTTATTAGTCTTTAGAGTGGGCTAGGGTTGCAGACCCATTCCTTTAGTTCTTCTCCGTGTAAGCAGGCTGATTGTGTTAATTGTTTGGGGGAGCCAAGGTTTTTACAGGGTAAAATAGTCGTACTTGTTGGAAAATGTGAAATGTCAGGATGTAGCTGAAGGATTCAATGGTTTCTTTCCTGGTCATTGAGCCTGTAAGTTTCCAAGCATGAGTAGGTCTTACAGTTCAAAGACTACCTCCCCAGCTTTATCTCTGTCTGCATTTTTGTGCACAACATTTTATTTAAGATGTGTTCAATGTGTTATGAAATGACTCAGTTATGCTTTATTCTCTTTCATCCTCTTTTTTGCCACTTATATATAATCATATATAATCTAAGAGACATTGCTTATTTAAATGTTAAATTTCTTTCTAAGAATCCTAACCATTGAAACTGGTTTTGTTTGGATTGAGAATATAGAATTCAATATAGAGTTGGGGTGGAAGGGCAGACTCTGGGTTCTGATGACGTGTGAATGGGCGGGTGGTCCCGCTCACCCACTGGGGACCACAGACAATGTCTCAGTCTCTCCTTGACACAGTTTGCTCATCTGCCAAAGGGGAATTGCGGTCAGTCTTCTCATTGCAAGAATTAAAAGAGATGGTGTGAAACGTGCTTAGCATGTTGGTGTCAGCTCTTATTGTTGTCCTCTAAGTGTGGAGGTCACACCATCATCACTGTTTATGGACAGGCAGTGCTCCTGATGTGCCAGATGCTGGCACCAATGTGAGAGGAGTAAGACACAGTCCCTGCAGCACATCCTAGTGGGGAAGACAGACACACAAAAACAGATCTTCATAACACAGGGTGGTGAATACAATAAGAGGGACGTTCACCGGGGAGTTCCAAGCAGTTGGGGTTCCTAGGAAGTCTTTTTTCCATGAGTATACTTTGGGTGTGGTGGATTCCTGGCCTCGGACACAAAGGACGAATAGGAGTTAGTTTCCTACTAAAGGAAATGGAAGAGGCGAGTAGGGGCCAGCCTGAGAACAGTGAGATTAAAGGTGAGACCAAGCATAATCTGTTCAATGAAGCTACTTGAGAGAAACTCCAGAAAAAGGAATTATATTTTTCGTCAAGTCAATGTTGGAAGGTCAGCTTCATCAAGAACTCTCTTTTCTTTGACCAAGTAGGGACCCAGGATTCCTAACACATGTGACTGTTTTGACATTAAGAAAAACAAATAATGAAAGGGGGGGTTTTGTGGTGAAGCTTCCATGGAACGCTTAAACTTGGTGGGTGCATGAGGAGCAAAATAATTATTGTTCCCTTATGAATTAGGACACTTTGAAAAAGGATCCACAAATTCTTTTGCACTTTTCCCATTGATAAGGAGAGTGTAGGTCACCTTCCCTCGAATGTGGCCTGGCCCTGTGTTTTGATCTTCTCTGCAGAGTAGCAAGTTATCCTAACACTTAGCAGCTTAACACTGTAGGTATTTATCATCTCGGTCTCTGAGCACAGGAACCTGGGGATGGCTTAAGTGGGTAGTTCAGGTTTAGGGTCTCAGGTTATAGTCAAGATATCAGCTGAAGGCTTGATCTGGGCTACAGGCTGAGTGTCCATGTCCCCCCAAAATTTGCATTGAAACCTAATCCCCAAAGTGAAGGTATTTGGAGGTAGAACCTGGAGGTAATTAGGTCATGAAGTTAAAGCCTCCACGAATGGGATTCGTGCCTTTATAAAAGAGACCCCAGAGACCTCTGTCACCCTTCTGCCAGATGAGGACACAGCAAGAAGATGGTCATCTATGAAGAAACCAGCAAGTGTTCTCCAGACACCAAATCTGTCAACACCTTGATCTTGGACTTCCCAGCCTCCAGAACTGTGAGTAATCAGTGTTTGTTGTTTAAGCCCCCCAGCACATGGTATTTTTATAAAAGCAGCCCTAACAGACTCAGACAGTCCACATCCAAGATAGCTGGCTCACGTGACTCTTGGCAGGACAGCCCCCCTGGGCTTTTTGAGGATCATCATGACATGGCCTCTGGCTTCAAGAATGGGGTAGGGGTGGGTGTGGAAAAAGGGAGCTGTGTGCCTTTCATTACCTCATCTTGGAGGTCATATACAGTCACCCCTGTCATATTCCATTCATGAGACATGAGTCACTAAGTATAGAGCAGGAGAATTAGGTGCACCCTGGGGAGGGAGGATCAAAGAATTTGTGAACATTTTTTAAAACTCCTACACACTGTGCTGCGTGATTTCTGAGGCTAGGGCCTAAAGGTGATGCATCATCTTCATTGTTCACTGAGACACTCCCCTTTGGAAGTGTGAGTCACCATGCAGGAAGTTGACTGCCCTGAAGTCACTGTATTATGAGGAATCCCAGGGCACATCAGAGGCCATGGGTAGGATAACAGGCAAGCTGGGCTCCCACTGAGAGCTGTCATCAACTGAAGAAGTCTCTGGATGACCTCAGCTCCCAAATAGCCTGTTACTTTCAGCCATGGAATCTTCTAGCTAGAGGACCAGGGCTGGTAAAGCAGAGGCAAATCTTCCCCCATCTGGTTTCCTGACCCACATAATCCACGATCATATGAAAGTGACTGTCTTATGCCCCTGTATTTGGGGACCTTTGTTACACAGTCTTAGAACTAGAACATGGGTGAGTTTTCAGTTCATACAGACTCAGCCTCTGATGCATGCCTAAAGGTTCCCTTTCCTATAGATTCTTTCCAGCTCTTTATCTGCTCATTTGGCACAATTTCTTTGTCCTTTTGGATATATCTAGGAGGGCATCTAAAATAATTTCAGCAATAACTTCTATAATCCCTAAAAAGGAAATCTCAGAAGAGCTAAATTGACGTTCCACATATGACAGGCTCAGAATGAATACTGCTGTCAGACTCAAGTTTTGTTAGATTTGAAAGTAGTTAAAAACTATTCAAGCACACTCATCACGAGGGAAATGCAAATCAAAACCGCAATGAGATATCACCTCACACCCATCAGAAGGGCTAAAATCAAAAACACAAGAAACAACAGGTGTTGGTGAGGATGTGGAGAAAAGGGACGCTTTGGGAACTGTTGGTGGGAACGCACGCTGGTGCAGCCGCTGTGGGAAACAGTGTGGAGGGTCCTCAGAGCCTAAAAAAAGGAGTACCCTATGATATAGTAATTGCACTGCTGGATAATTCATCCAAAATTATGAGAACATAATTCACAAGGACACATGGACCCCATGTTTATTGCAGCATTATTTACAACAGCCAAATTAAGGAAGTTATCTAAGTGTCCATCAATAGATGAATGGATGAAGAAGATGTTGTATAGATACAACGGACTGTTGCTCAGCCATAAAAAGAATGGAATCTTGGGGCACCTGGGTGGCTCAGTGGGTTAAAGCCTCTGCCTTCAGCCCAGGTCATGATCCCAGAGTCCTGGGATTGAGCCACACATTGGACTCCCTGCTCAGCGGGGAAGCTTGTTTCCTCCTCTCTCTCTGCCTGCCTCTCTGCCTACTTGTGATCTCTGTCAAATAAACAAATAAAATCTTTTAAAAAAATGGAATCTTGTCATTTACAACAAGGATGGAGCTAGAGAGTATTATGCTAAATGAAATAAGTGAGAGAAAGACAAATACCGTAGCATATGATCTCACTCAGGTGGAATTTAAGTAACAGAACAAACAGAGAAAAAAAGAGACAAACCAAAAACAGACTGAACTACAGAGAACACACGGATGGTCACCAGAGGGCAGGTGGGTGGGTGGTGAGGCTGAAGGGAGCCCCTCCCCTGGGGAGCACTGAGCGCTGGAGGGAAGTGTTGAATCTCTCCGTGGTACGCTTGAAGCCAATACAACACTGTGTGTTAACTACACTGGAATTTAAAATACAATACAATACAATACAATACAAATGAATCTACTTAACCAGAACAGTTTTCATTTACTTCCATTAACAAATGCACACCCCACCTCCAGGAGCCCCAAAGCCCACGTGGAACTGTCGGTTTACGGACACCAGCGCGTGGTCCCAGCGCGAACGAACACAGCCCTAAAGCAGTCGTTGCACGTTCTACCTCCCCGGAAAGAGAAGCAGCAGGGTCTGCTCTCCTCAAGATCCGGGGGAATCCAGAGTCCTCGTAGACTTGGACGTTCTCTTTGAAAGGTGGGGGCTATGGGTGAGCTGAGCGAGGGGCCGGACCTGCCCGGAGGAAGGGGGGCGCGCGGCCCACGGAGCAGCTGCCGCAGCCGCGGGCACCAACCCTGGAGCCGAACTTCTCTTCCCCTCCAGCCCGGCTCTCCCTTAGCGTCCGTCCTTGAGCCTGCGCAGCCGCACACTACACACGGACTCTTCTAGGACTTTGATTGTTTTAATTGTGTGTGTGTGGGGGGGGGGGAATGGCAAAAATGAGCTCAAATGTGGCCATTCTGTGGGCTGTCTGCCTGTGGTTCTTTCTCCCACATCGCAGGCTATCCGGGTCCAGAGGAGCTCCCACCGCATCTCTGGCCTCAGGCACATTTGCAGGGTCCAGAGGCAAAGGCAGGGATCAAGGAAGCAGAAGGAAGAATGAATCCATCTCCTCCCTCCCTCTCTTCCTCTCTTCCTCCCTTTCTCTCTCTCTCTTTCTATGAGCCTGGGGGGTGGCGGGGAGAGGGGGAAGCAGGCTCCCCGCCGAGCAGGAGCCCTACATAGGACTGGATCCGAGGACCCCGAGCTCATGACCTGAGTGGAAGGCAGACGCTTCACCGACCAAGCCACCCAGGCTCCCCTAAATTCTTCCATGAATGAATGCGACCACACACAGGTCAAGTTTACATTTATATCTGCAACAATGAATGTAGTATTTAAAGAAAAAAAAAAAAACCTAAAATGTAAAAACAGATTAGAAGTGAACTTGGGAAATTCAGGAGTGATCATTCTTCAAAACTGAAGTCAGCCAAGCTGATATTTTATAGCATTTATTTTATATACTTTACAGCTAAGCTCAAAGGGCAAAAACCACACCTGCCCCAGGAGCGGTAGGTCCTCCTCTCAAAGCCTAAACCAAGATGTCAAGAATTCTTGCCTGGTTCTGGCAGAGGCGGGCTAAGATTCTGGGGAAACATTCAAGGAAACAAGCACGTGAAAGGAAATCAGGGCTCCTGGCTGGCTGGGTCCGAGGAGCACGTGACTCTTGGTCTCGGCGTTGTGGGTTCGAGCCCCATGTTGGGCGCAGAGATTACTTAAAAATTAAAAAAATTAAAAGAAAAAAAAGAATTCAAATGTTAAATTCTTGCATCTCTCCAGCAACTGAAAACACAAAAGCACCCCCAGCACCTCCATCCTGGGCTCTGCTTTGTTGGGTCTCACTTACATTTGACCTTGTGTGTATGACCCACATCCGTCTCTCTGATTCCTTTTCCACCTAAACTGTGTTTCCAGCTACACAACTCACTTTCACGCACACAGCGCCTTCCCTGAGCTGCAACCCCTCCAAAAGGCACTCAACAGCCTCAGCCTTCTCAGCCCCAATCCCGCCATCCCGCCTGCGGCCCTCGCCCCTGTGCCAGGCAGTGGGGACCAGCCTCAGCTCCTGATGCGTCATCTGCACGTCACCATTCTCCTTGCCCGCTGCCGGTCACTCCACTGCAAGTGTTTCTTGTTCACACCCTTCACCATGCCCTCTTCGTTTCCAGCACTGTGTCTGCTTCAAAGTTTCCATTGTCGGAAGGAGCCCACGTGGGCAAACGGCTCCTGAAAATCCTCCGGTCATCTCATCCAAGACACTATGTCTGAGATGAAGGAGGCTAAAGTGCTGGGCCCCTGCCTCCTCAGACCCCATGGAAAGCGTGAGATTTGAGCCTCACATTTGATAAACCCAAAGCTGTGCGGGCAGTGGCTGGGTGGGTGGAAACCAGCCCTCGGACTGGAGGGAAGGTGAAGCCGCTGTGTAGGGCCCTGGGGGCTGTTTGCTGACATTGTGATGGTACAGCCTTTAAAAATGGAGCTTCCAGGGTGCCCAGGTGACTCCTTCAGCTGAGCATCTGACTCTTGGTTTCAGATCGGGTCATGGTCTCATGGTCATGAGATCGAGCCCCACATCGCCATCTGCGCTCGGCGTGGAGTCTGCTTGGGACGCTCCTTCCCTCTGCCCCTCCTGCCCGTGCTCTCTCTCTCTCACACGTGAATGAATGAGTAAATCTTTAAAAATAAAACAAAGATAATAACGGAGCACCTCTGCCCAGTCTCCCCAGCACGGCACTTCACTAAGAGTTCAAGAAAAATGCCAAAAACAAAAACCAACTGCAAGACCATCTTCAGAACTAGAAAGTTCTGAAAACCTCTCCCACATCCTTTCTGATCTCGGCTTCTTCGCATACCTCCCTTTCACTCTCCTGGCTTGGCTGACTGCGGCTGACTAGAACCGGGTTTTCCTCTCCCTCAGAGTTTTTTCAAGTAGACATCTGAACGTGCGTCTTCCTCCCAAGGGCCATGCAAGCTGAGGGCTCTTCCGTCCTCAGAACCAAATTTGGGACTGTGGCTTAAAAAATCTTTAAAAAATAGATCATGTTTGACGTGGTAATACCACTGCAAAGAATCCATCCCGAGGAGATTATTAGAGAATGTGCAAATGTGTACTTGCCTAGATGTTTCTAGCAGCATGCAAACGATGAGGCCAGTTGGCTATTGACCTGGAAAGATAGACGCTCACAGCAGAGTGTAAAAAAAAGTCACATTATGGCGGTGCTGAGAGGCTCAGTGGTTTCAGCATCCAGTTCTTGGTTTCAGCTAAGGTTGTGATCTCAGAGCCATGGGTTGAGCCCCATGTCTGCTTCATGCTCAGTGGGGAGTCTGCCTGAGTTTCTCTCTCTCCTGCCACCTCTGCTCCTCACTCCTGCTCTCTCTCTCGCTGAAATCAATACATAAATCTTTTTAAAAACCATATTATCTATACCTTAAAAAACTACACATAGGGGCACCAGGGTGGCTCAGTTGTTAAGCGTCTGCCTTAGGCTCAGGTCATGATCCTGGGGTCCTGGGATCGAGCCCCATGTTGGTCTCCTTGCTCAGCGGGGAGCCTGCTTCTCCTCCTCCCTCTGCCTGCTGTTCCCCCGGCTTGTGCTCTCTCCCTTTCTCTCTAATCAAATCAATCAATCAAATATATATTTTTTAAAAACTATTGATTTTATCAGAAAGGCTATGGCTGAAATTTATGAATCTTGACTTTCTATTTAAATGTCTTCATGATAATATGTTAGAACAAGATCTGCAGCAAATTAATAAAAGAATACTTAGCTAACATTTGCAGTTTAAAAAAAATTCTGTGAGCACTGCAGAGCAGATAAGTCTCCAAGTGAGAAACGAAGATGTGACTCACCGATTAAACATTGTCTTTGTTCTGACAACCTTTCCAAAACTGGTTCCCTTAAGACCTTTCAATAGGGGCACCTGGGTGGCTCAGTGGGTTAAAGCCTCTGCCTCCGGCTCAGGTCATGATCTCAGGGTCCTGGAATCGAGTCCCACATCGGGCTCTCTGCTCAGCAGGGAGCCTGCTTCCTCCTCTCTCTGCCTGCCTCTCTGCATACTTTTGATCTGTCTCTGTCCAAGAAATAAATAAAATCTTCAAAAAAAAAAAAAAAAACCTTTCAATAATTCCGAAATTTGTTTAGGAGGATGCTCAAATAGCCAGAAAGCCGAAAGACACGACGATGCAGGAGAGAAACGCTTCCCAGTTCCACCTTCAACAACTAATGTATGAAAAAACCCTAATTGCTCTCTCCGAACCTTCATCACATCTACAAAAGTATATCTTAACTTTTATTTCTTCTTTGTTCCAAAAAGGAGGTGTATGTTTGGCCGCAAAGCTTCTTTCGGTAACTGCTGTCCTACTCTGCTGCCTTCCTTAGGATAAGGTGAGTAATGAAGCTCCCCGGCCCTTCTCGAGGTTCGCCTTGCGGAACACCCTCCCCTTCTCTATAGGTGACTCATACAGGGGCACCCGGTCTCTGCCAGGCGCTGCGCTGGGCTCCTGGAGTCCCTCCGCCATGAGCAGGAAGGCTGCTCAGAGGGCTTGGAGGTGCAGACGGCATCCAGCCAGTCTAGAGATCCTTCCGTGAAAAGAAAAGCAAAAGACGGGAAGGAAGACGCGGATTGTGTGTGTTTGATCAACAATGGACATAGGTAAGAATGAAATGAAAAAAGAAACCTTCTCTTTAAAAGGAATCACGCAGCCCAAAGCCCAGAGGATCGGACCTGGCCGCGTGCATCGTAGCTGGGGCCGCGCTGCGAGGAGCAATGTCACTTCTTGGTCCTCAGACCAAGCAGCCAGTGCGCAGACAGTGCTCCCGACGCCTGCTCCCAGAGTTCAGGGGTCAGTCCTCCCGGGCCAATGTTCATAGAAGGTCTGAACCGACTGTGGTCCTCTACTGCCATCCCCTTTGCTCTTAGGGAAGACAGTGGCTCGGAGCTGGGTGATCAGTGCAGGAAATTCACAGCATAGATGCTGGTGGCAAAGCGGGGTGGGGTGAGGAGCACCACGGCACGGTTTTAGGTGCGCTCGGGTGGCTCAGTCGTTGGGCGTCTGCCTTGGGCTCAGGTCATGATCTCAGGGGCCTGGGATTGAGCCTCGCATCGGGCTCCCTGCTCAGTGGGAAGCCTGCCTCTCGCTCTCCCACTCCCTCTGCTGTGTTCTCTCTCTCGCTGTGTCTCTCTGTCAAATAAATAAATAAAATGTTTTTTAAAAAGAATCAATAACTTGTCAATTATTCATTTAAAGATAACTATCATTTGAAAAATAGTCCTTGACTCAGAGCCAAACAAAGGTCGAATTGCTCAGTCCTCATATCTTTTTTTTTTTTTTAAAGGAGACGTGGCTTCTTCTTCTTCTTTTTTTTTTTTTTAAGATTTTATTTATTTATTTGACAGATAGAGATCACAAGTAGGCAGAAAGGCAGGCAGAGAAATAAAGGGGGAAGCAGGCTCTCTGCCAAGCAGAAAGCCCGATGCAGGGCTCGATCCCAGAATCCTGAGATCATGACCTGAGCTGAAGGCAAAGGCTTAACCCACTGAGCCACCCAGGCGCCCCTCAGTCCTCATTTCTTATTCAACAATTGTTAGAATTCATTAAATAGTTTCATATTCTAATGGGGATAAAAGACCTGGGTGGACATCATGGGACACTCTCTTCATTTTTCAATTTTTAAATTTCAGAAGCAACCCTGTCTGTCTGTCTGTTTAAATCAGAGCTTGAGATAAACAACTGCATTTCTGTCATCCAGACAAGGTCATGGGTGTGGGGGAGTGACTGCCACTTTCCCCATTTTAGCTCATTCTGAAGACATTTTCCAAGGGACATGTCTCAAGCGCAGAGTCGAATTATTTTCTCGGCCTTATTTGAATCCTAATGTGTGAATGAAGCCCAAAACCTGTGTTTTCACTTCATCTGTAATTAGATTCTGAGTTTTCAAGAGGGACTTTGCAGATTAAGGGGGGAAAGCTTCGGTCATCCACGTAGAAGTGGAATGGAATCCTTACCTCACACCAAGCATAAAAATCAGTCCTAGGTGCATCAATAACACAGAGGTTAAAACTCTGTCAAATTAAGCCTCAAATCCAGATGAGTTCACCATTCAGAATAGGCTCTTATTACATGGCCAAGCTCTTCCTACTTCGATTATTTGACCTGCTGTGTAGAGCCTGGATGGGAGGCAGGCTGCTGGGAGTCAGCTCCCATGATCCAGGCAAAAAGTACTGAAGGCACAGATTAGGATAGTGGCTTTTGGGACCGGATTCTGGAAATGTACATTGAGATCTTTTGGTTATTTAAATGCAGATGGTGAAAGAGAGAGTCGAGGGATGCTAATCGGTTTTGTTTTGTTTTGTTTTGTTTTTTTCCTTAGGAGAGGAAGTAAGAAAGCCTGGTGTCTGGCGGAAAATGACACCCGTTACTGAAGAAGCTGCCAGGCATCAAGGTGATCACACACCGGGCCACGTGATGCAAACAATCTAATTGAATGTGTAACCTCACTGAAGTCTCAGGAAAAATTTGCGATGCAGATGTTCTTATCTTAATTTTATAAACGAGAGAGGCCAAGTAACCGTCCCATCGCCATCACAGTGAGGAGGGTCCACCCAGTGCCGTCCACCCCCAAGCAGGAACCCTACACCAGTTTGGAATATCTTGAGTTTGAGATGTCTGTGCAAATCTACGCTAAGCCCCGGGGGTTAGGTAAGGGGAAGGCATTCCAGGCAGAAGGAACAGCAAGTTCAAATGCCCTAAAGCAGGAAAGAGTTTCTCATTTCCTGTCCATGAGCATCTATTTTCTTTCTTCTGGGAAGTTGTACGTAATCATCAGACAGCTGAGTTCTTGGGGAAGAGCATCCCTGAGTAGCCACCTCCTGTTTCATCCTGGCACTTGGGGACATGTTAAACTTTGAGGATAACAGACTCTGAGAACTCCACCCTCTCAGACAAGTCCCCAAACCTCTTGAGCATCTGTCCTCTGGTCCACAGAAGGAGAGAGCTCTTCTCCCTGGATCCCCAGCCAGCCCTCTGCCGGGTGGTGTTTACTGCCCTCTTGTGGCCGCCGGCTCTCGTGCTTTCCAGTTGATCGACTTCAAAGCGCCGGGGATCTAAGAAAATCAAATGTTGCAAGAGTAAAGGCACATGTGTTACTATGTTTATATTTGAGTGTCATGCTTGCTAATAACAAGAGAAAGGAGCTGGCGGAAGGAAAGGAAGGAGGAAGTGAGGAAAGGAGGGAGGAAGGAAAGAGGAAGGAAGGAAGAAAAGAGCAAAGAAAATGAGAAAGACAGCACCTTTTAGATTCTGAGCAGGAACCAAAGCGGCTCAAGAAAAAAAAAAAGTTACCTTGCTCATACTCTGAATTTGGATTTGGAAAATCCAAGCTTCCCGTGTTTCGTTACCCATGTGGACCTTTCACAACAAAGTAGAGGTGAAAGGATTTTTTTCTCCTACAACTGCCGAATTAAAATTAAATTAAAATTAGAATTTTAATGTTAATTTTAGAATTTAGAAGTTAGAATTTAAATTTTGTGGTTACTAAAGTCCAGATCTTAGGACAGTTGTTTCCCCTAAATTATATTAGAGTCTATTTATTATCAATTTCAATATATTTTAATTTTTATGGTTCTAATAGAAATTTGTTTTTTATAGTTGGTTTTTAAGGAATGTGTCAAATAAAAATGTATGTGAGCCAGGGTTTGTTTTTTTGGATGAAGCTGAAACAATGAATGACAGTCCTTGAAAGGAAGCAGAGCTCTGACTGTTCTGGGTTGTCGAGAAAGCAAGTTGCACAAAAAAGTTCACGCAGGACTCAGCAAAGAAGACCGAGTCTGCGGTCGGCAGGGAACAGCTTCACAGGCTGACCTGGGAGCCAGTTCAGCCCTGTCTACACGGGGGCCTCTTTCAAGTCAGACCTTGGGCAGGGAAGCAATCATGTGAAACCAACTTCTATAAATTATGACAGAAATGTTGTGATTGAGATATTTGTATAATCTGGAAGGGTTTTTCTCTTTTAATTTTTTATTAAGTGCTCATTCAATTCCACTAATGTTAGTTATATTTAATTATGAATTCCAGTGTACCAGATACTGAGTCAACAATTCTGTACATTCCTCAGTACTCGTCAGGACAAGTGCCTCTTTAACCCCAGCCCTTACCGCACCCATCCCCCCTTCCCTCCCTCTGGGGACCCTCAGTGTGTTCTCTGTAGTTAAGTGTCTTCTTGGTTTGTCTCTCTCTCTATCTCTTTTTCCCTTTGCTCATTTGTTCGGTTTCTTAAATTCCACATATGAGTGAAATCATGCGGTACTTGTCTTTCTCTGACTTATTTCGCTTAGCGTCATCCCCAAGAGCTCCATCCATGTTGTTGCAAATGGCAAGAATTCATTCTTTCTATGCCTGAGTAATATTCCACTGTGTGTGTGTGTGTGTGTGTGACATCTTTATCCATTCATTGGTAGATGGACACAGGGGTTGGTTGTTTCCATAGTTTGGCTATTATAAATAATGTCACTATAAACATGGGGCGCATGTATCCCTTTGAGTGAGTGTTTCTGTATTCTTTGGGTGAATAATCAATAGCACAATTACTGGTTTGTAGGGTAGTTCTAATTTTAACTTTCTGAGGAATCTCCATACTGTTTAAATCTGGAAGATTTTTAAACTTCCTAACTGTGTACCAACTCTAACTAACTCGTACATGGATTATATGGGGCAAATTGAAGATCCCGGGTCGGTGAGCATTTACTGCACGAGGATATCCATAGAGAACGTCATATGATAAGAGCATAAACGCAAGAGTCAATCTGTTTAAAACCTTAATCAAACACACCTTCCTAGGTCAGTTACAGTTCAAATAGAAATGTCTCGATTCTCACACCACTGCTGTTTTCTTTAGCTCAGGTAATCAAGAATTTACTAACTCTCTCGGAGGAAACTGCTGGTAATTGTCTAGAATTACCAAAATTTTAGCCAAGGCCGATAAATCTATTTTCTCCTTGTAGTGTTCCTTAAGGTAAAATGTAAGGTTTCCCCCCACTTCTGTTTTATTTTATTTTTTTTTTAAGATTTTATTTGCTTATTTGTTTATTGAGAGAGAGAGCATGAGCAGGGGGAGGAACAGAGGGAGAGGGAGAGAGAGAGGGAGATGGAGAATCCCAAGCAGACCCTCTGCTGAGCTCAAAGAGCCCTATGCAGGGCTTGATCTCACAACCCTGAGAACATGACCTGAGCCAAAATCAAGTCCGAGATGCTTAACTGGTTGAGCCACCGAAGCACCCCTCCCCCACTGTTTTAAAGGAGACAAGCAATATTGTTAGGAAGCACTTATTAAGCACATACTGTATACTACATAGGAATCGAGGGTTCAGAGATGAGTAAACCACAGTTCGTGCTCTCAAGAGGTTTACAGCGAGGTAAGAAAGACCGATGGACGGACACAGGGCAATATGCCGGGTGCGGGAGGCACGGGATGGGGTGACATAGGAGGCCCAGGGAAGAACCCAGGCGGGAGAGGGGGCTGTACAGAGGGAGGTCAGACTCACAGAAAGAGGCTGCTTTGGCAGATGTTGAAGGAAGAGCGGGATTTTGTCAGGCAGATAAGAGCATTTCAAACAGAAGGAAAAGCCGTCAAACCCAGAGTCATGGAACAGCATGGTGTGTGCAGAGAAGCGGCGATTCCATGGAAGGCGGGCTCCGTGCTGGCTAGGATGCTGAACTGGGATTTTGAACATGACCTTGGGGATGCTGGAAAGTCCTTGATCAAGGGTAGGCAGCACAGTGACGTAGTCACATTTGTTCAGTTGGAGGCATGCCTGAAGGTGTAAATTGGTTTGATGGTGAGGGGACCCAGGGGACCGCCAGACTCCTTGCCAGGGAGGGAGCTTGGCTGGAGGCCTCCTGGAGCGAGCAAGAGAATGTTGGAGGAGGGGCAGGTTCAAGGGATTATACAGTGAATTCAGCTTTGAAATCCACCACACTCTTTTGTGTGGATTAGAGGTTTTATCCACTGCCTCTGTCCAGCCAGCCCTCTTCTGTGTGTCCATATGCATCTACGTACGTACGCAGGTTTCCATCTGTCTGTCCAGTTTGCAGTCTCCAGTTTTATCTGATGGTTCCATCCTTTAATGATCTTTGTCTGAACGAATTATTGCATTATGGGCTGCAAAATGGTGGCGTTGCTGTTGTTTTCTGACATCTCAATTTCCCTCCTGAACTGGGGTATTTGGTTGCTCCGAAATATGGTGGAAATGGGACAGGCGCACTAAGTGTTGGATTCCCTTTCTTTGATGGGGACCAGAACATTTTCATTCAACACTCAGATGATCCTAGGAAAAACTTAGACAAGATGAAAAGGTATTTTTTTTCTTCTCTTGTTATAAAACTGACGAGAACATGCCCTGATCCACATCCCAGCATCATACGCGGAGGACAGATGCTTCCTCCGTCACACAAGCCATGTGAGCAAATGGTGGCTTTATTGTTTTTTAAATGTGTAAGTATTTCTTAATTATCTATAAAAGTTATTTGTCCAGTAAAAAAAATCATAGTTAGAAAACTAAGGCGGGGCGCCTGGGTGGCTCAGTGGGTTAAAGCCTCTGCCTTCGGCCCAGGTCATGATCTCAGGGTCCTGGGATCGAGCCCCGCATCGGGCTCTCTGCTCGGCAGGGAGCCTGCTTCCCTCTCTCTCTCTCTGCCTGCCTCTCTGCCTACTTGTGATTTCTCTCTGTCAAATAAATAAATAAAAATCTTTAAAATAAAAAAAAAAAAAAAGAAAATTAAGGCTAGGGCCTTAAGATGCGGCTTATCTAAGCACAAGTACATTCCACTTACGATCCTGGGGTCTGTTTGGATGCCAGTCCCTGGGAGCATGGCCCCAAGGCCTGGATGGGCAGAGGAATGAGCTGGAGCTTCCAAGAAAGAAAGGAAAATGTCTGGCCGGGGAGGAGGGCATGAGGAGAAGGCCCCCAAAGTGGGAGCAGACAAGTTCTTAGCTGCCATCTGTTTTTCTTGAGTTTTTATTCAATGTAATATGTCGGGGGGTGGGGGGAGGCGTGTTCTGCCAAGCTGGATGGTTTTTAGAAATGCTCCTGAGCACTCAAGGAGGAGAGAATCAAACCCAAGAACACAAGAGTATGAGTGCCTATGTGGCCAGATCGCTTGAGTTACCCTCTGGCCATCTCTGACTCTTGTCTGAATTCAGTCATGCTCTCTTCCACGTGTTTGCTATACTTTTACTGAAGCCCTACTATGTGCCGGGCTCTGTGCGGGGCATGGGGGGACACAGTAGTCAACAGCAGCTTGTCTCTGCTTCATGATTTCTGCTTCATAATTTAAAAAATTATTTATTTTTTTCAAATTGAGGTAGGATAGACACAATGTAAAATTCACCATTGTAACCATTTTTTAAAAGATTTTATTTACTTATTTATTTGACACAGAGAGAGCACAAGTAGGGGGAGCAGCAGGCAGAGGGAGAGGGAGAAGCAGGCTCCCGGCTGAGCAGAGAGCCCAATATGGGGTTCAATCTCAGGACCCCGGGATCATGACCAGAACCAAAGGCAGATGCTTAACCCACTGAGCCGTCCAGGCGCCCCTACTGTAACCATTTTTAAGTGCGTAAGTTATAAGCACGAAGCACATTCGCCTTGTGCATCTCCCACCACCATGAGCCCCCATCAGTTTTCTCATCTTGCAAAACTGAAACTCTGTCCCTGGGAAACACTAATGCCCCACTTCCCAGAAGAGGCTGCTTTGTAGTGCATGGCCACTATCATCACCCCACGTGTTTATTTTCATTAACTTGTCTTCAGAAAGATTGAATAAGGGATTAAGATTACTCTTATAGTAAGTACACAATTCCTGTACAGAATTGGAACATGGAGTCCTTTTGCTATGCTCTTGCCAGCATCTTCAACCTCCTTGTCCCTCTGACCTTCTGTTGCTCCCTCCTGGAAAACCTCAACCTGAGGGCAGTTTGTCCCACCTCTTCTGAGCCATGGCAGGAAACTGCCCGCAGTGTATCTGCCCACACCCCTGCAGGGTGAGGGCTCTCCTGGGTCCTGGTAGGAATCCAAGCCTCCAATGAAACAGGTCCCATTCTCCCATCCTCCAGCCTCCCCTGAACCCTCCACACCAGCGGAGGACTCGGAACCTCCTAGCAGGCACCCCTTTTGTTACCCTCCATCAAGATCAGGAAACTATGAGCCTTTGCATTCATCTGGCCCCATCCTCCTATGAAACTGGAATCTTCCATCCTCCCTGTTCCCTAAGTTCTGGGCCATCCTCTGGGTCACCAGGCACCGACTGCTGCAACCTTCATTCTAGACTCTCTCAAACATTTGCATCTCACCTTATTCCAGTCTCTCCAGTTACAAGAGAACACAAGAAGGTGCCTGGGTGCCTTGGTTGGTTAAGCATCAGACTCTTGATCTCAGGTGAGGTCCTGATCTTAGAGTTGTGAGTTCAAGACCTACACTGGGCTCCATGCTTGGCATGGAGCCTACTGAGAGAGAGAGAGAATAGGTGAGAAGGAGGGGGGAAGATGGCAGCACAGTAGGAAGACCCTAAGCTTGCCTCATCCCACAGACACAACTAGATAACCATCAAATCTTCCTTAATACCCCAGAAATCAACCTGAAGACTGGCAGAACGAACTCCACAACGGAAGGGAGAGAAGAAGCCACATTGAAGAAGGCAGGAAGTGCAGAGATGTGGTTTGGGGGACAAACAGATCTTGGGTACTGTGGAGAGGGAGGAGCCCTGGTCATGGAGAAGAATGTGAGAGAGGAGCATATAGGGCAGTGCACAAGAACGTTGCCCCAAAGCCACTGGCTTGGAAAATGAGAGGGGCTGAATTTTGTGAGTTCCTACAACCAGCAAGGCTTAAAGCCTGGAGTTCTAAACGTCAGTGGGCTTGGTGTGGATAGAGCCCAGTGCTCCAGGAGAGAAGCCAGACAAATAAACTTGGAGCATATAGCATGGAAATACCCATCTGAAGATCTTCTCAGAGTATATCCCTGGGAGGCAGCCTTAAGGGAGACACTTCTTTGGGAACAAAGGAACCGGCTGGCATCATTTCCCCCCCGCCCCCAGCAAAAACACAGAACCGGTCTTCAGGAAGCAGGCAGCTCAGACACTGGCTACCTAGCTTGCTTACACCAGTTATCACCCCTGCCCCCCACTCTGGTGGAATTGCGCATCTCAATCACACTTACCTCCGTCCTAGCAAAGAAGGCTTCTTCTCCAGAAAACCAGCACAAACCCCTGCCCACACCACATCTTCTGACCAGAGAGTTCTACAGGGTCTCAGTTCTGGTGGAGGTGGTTGTCAGGTCTCATTTCACAAGCAGAGCAGACCACATCTAGTATGATGTGATGTTCCACCCAAGATTGCAGGCAGCCCCCAGGTCTCGCACCATCTCCTTTCTTTCACCGTCTGACTCTTGAAAAGTGAGTGCATTTGCTCTCACTCCCCATTCCTCTCTCAGCCCCAGGGCTTGGCTTTCATGGTTAACACTCTCTTGAAG
Organism: Mustela nigripes; assembly: GCF_022355385.1. Lineage (NCBI taxonomy): Eukaryota > Metazoa > Chordata > Mammalia > Carnivora > Mustelidae > Mustela > Mustela nigripes. The sequence continues at coordinate 5,190,386 of NC_081570.1, forward strand.
GCCTTCTGGGAAGGTTGACTGTTTGTTACTAAACCTAAGGTATATTTTATTGTCACCTCCTGGTCTCTTGGTGACCTTTGGCCACCCTGAGGCTTCTCTCATCTACTGGATTCTGGAAGCCTTGCCCTGGCCTCTGCGAGACCACTTTCCTCCATCCCTCTTTCCCACCTCCAACATGGCCCTGTGCGGTAAACGCCCCCAGGGTCCGTGCTGACACTGAACCAACTCCTTCCTCTTCCAGCATCTCCTTCAGGGCTTTGGCTCTGCGTACACCCCAGAAACCAGGTTTCATGCCCCACCCCAACAGTCTCACCCCGACTCCTGTAGGAGCCCCTTCCTCTGGCTTGGAGTCCAGTCTTGCCTCTCATTAATTCATTTTCCTGACTGTAATCAGGGAGACCTTTCCCAAGAGCATATCTGATCAAATCCCTTGCCTTGTTCCAAAGTCAGTGTCCACAGTTTAACATCCAAGCTTCCCAACGTTGCCTATAAAATCTGGGTATGTGGTCGCTGCTGGCCCTGAAGCTTCTTTCATTAGCCCTCAGTTCCCAGGCCCCGCCCTCCCTCCCCTTGGCTTGGACCCTTTGCTTCTTCTGGGAAACACAGTGGGAGTAGATAACCCCTCCTCGCCCCACCCCAGCCCTGCACGGAAGCCTTCCCTCCACCCCTTCTCCAGTGGGCCTCCCATCACACAGAGCCCCAGGTCCATCCCATCACAACAGCTGCCTCCCTACCAGGCTGGGAGACTCTTTCCAACTACTTTCACAATGGTATTCGTGGCATACAGTAGGTCTCGGTGACACTATGGCTCTTTTCGGGTTGTACCAGTCAGTCCCCTGGACTCAAAGTCCTCAGATGGGCAGCGAGTCCTTTATCTCTGTGCCCTCGCATGGTGCCAGGTACAGAGCACTGGAGGGATGCTAGTTTGGTGGAGGGGTCATCTGTATTTCAGAGCCAACACCAACCTCTCCAATGAATATGTGAGAAACATATTTGAAAGGTTTCAATGACAATTCATTTGAAATACAGCTATCAGAATCTATATTGATAAAAAAAAATAGCCTTCATTTTTATGTAACTAAAATGTTGGGAGCAAGAAAAGCCAAACTCTTAATCTTTCACATACCCAGGCACTAAAGTCTGTTTCCATGGTTTACAAAGAATGGCATGTTATTTCATGATTAAGCCTTTATGATTTGATGTTGCCATAGTAATATGAAGTTTTTTTAATAAGCTTTTTTTCTAAGATATTCTTTTTTTCTGTGAAAATAATAGCTTTGGGTTTTACTTTAGAGCCCTTTTTAAAAAATGTCAGTAATGACCAGTTTCCCCACCCCAACACACACAGACCTCATTTAACTCACCCGAGCTGAGGTCCATGGGTACTTCTCACCCACAAATGGAAAGCTCTGCTCTGCACAGAAGAAAGAAACCCATTCTAGCAGCCATGTGCCCCTCATATCAAAAGTTACCATCAGAATGATACCTTCCACCAGACAAGAAAATAAAAATTTGTTTCAGAAGTAACCTAAGCTTGCCTTTAAGCATTTAGAAAACTGTTTCCAATTTGTACATCCCAAAATATGCTCACTTATTTTTGTAAAAACTCATGTCTATAAAACTTATCAGATTCCTAAATTAATCCCTAAAAGGGATCATATTATTGTGTCTTGATTTTTTTCTTTGTCATCTGTCACTTAGGGGGAAAATGACTCATACCCCAAGTCCCTGTGTTTTTCCCTTTTAAGTTTCATACATTATACCAAAATATACTATGACAAAGTATTGTACAGTCTATGTAATAAACACAGAATAAACTGGACTTTCTATGGTTCTAATCTGGGACAGATGAGTTATCAAGGGTGACCCGAGATGGTAGAGCATGACCAATCCCTTTGTGTATGTGGGTAATGGACCACAGAGAATTTTACACCAAATGTCCAAAGCTGCAGGGAAATCCATGTTGGAATCTATACCCCAGCCTTGTTCTTGGTGGCACTGGAAATCCACAAGATCCCAAGAGTAATGAAGGTACTTTATTTAAATTAAAACAAATTTTTTTCTGAGCACATTTGGTCTATGAAGTAATTACTTCAAATTACACCAAATCATTAAAAAAAAATTGCATCCTTTAAAGAAGGGAGGAAAACAGAAATACCTATTATTACATTAGATTTCTTTCAGGCAGTAATTTTCTTGGATTGTGGCTGAAGTTCAGATCCAAGTCAAAGATGATAGAACCATGGGCTGACTCATCAACAAATTACTCTTTTCTCCCCCAGAAAAATCATTTGGTAAAAGTCAACATGTATTTGTGATTTTAAAATATCCTCTTCACAAACCAGGAGCAGAAGGGAACTTAACCTGATCAATTGTGTTTTTTTTAAATTCCTGAAAGTATCCCCGATCCATAAGATGGAAAAGATCATCACATTGTACTGCAAGACCCAGCACGGAGTCAAGCAGAAAAGACATAAAAGACAAAGGATCAGAAAAGGAAGAAACTGGGGCACTTAGGTAGCTCAGTCATTAAGCGTCTGTCTTTGGCTCAGGTCATGATCCCAGAGTCCTGGGGATTGAGCCCCGCATACAGGTTCCCTGCTAGGCGGGAAGCCTGCTCCTCCCTCTCCTACTCCTCATGCTGTGTTCCCTCTCTTGCTGTGTGTGTGTCTCTCTCTCTGTCAGAAAAATAAATAAAATCTTTAAAAAAGAAGGAAGGAAGGAATAAAGGGAAAAAAGGAAGAAACTATTTTTATAGCAAGTAATATGATTGTCTGAACAGAAAACCCAAAAGAATCTACATATGTAGTATCAGAAATAATAAGAAAGCTGAGCAAGGAGACTGGCTATAAACTAATATAAACAAATCAACTACATCTTTATACTCTGGCAACAAACAAAACCACCTAAAAATCAAACAGCAGCACCTAGTTGGCTCAATCGGTAGAGCAAACAACTCTTGATCTCAAGGTTGTGCGTTCAAGCCCCATGTTGGGCACGGAGCCCCCTTTAAAAAAATAAAAATAATAATAAATAAAATTATAAAATAAGAAGCCAACACAAAGCAAGCTACCTAGAAATAAATCTAATAAATGATATACAGAGTTTCTGCCCAGAAAAACTTTATGAAACTTTGTGCGATGTTAAATTAAATACTTGTCCTACCAGGTATCGAGAGCTTTTATAAACCTTCTGTGACAAAGACAGTGTGGTATTTGCATGGGGACAGACCCCTTGACCGATGGAACAGAACAGAGAGCCCAGGAACAGATGCGAGGACATGTGGAAACGGTGTAGGACAGAGGCGGCGGTGCAGATCCAAGGGAAAAAGATGGACCATGGAATGAAGGGCATCAGGTCACAGAACTCATAGTTGGACTATGACCTCAACAACAAATGCAGGAGACAGTTCTTGATAGATTAGACTTAAATAGACAAAACTCCCAGAATAAAAGGTGAGAAAGTATCTTTAGGGTACTGGGGCAGGGAGGGGCTTCTTTAATCAGGAGTCCAAAAAATGTTAACTATATAAGAAATGAGCTGTACATTTGACCAAATTAAGGTAAGAATTTTTTTGCTTATTACTCAAAAGACTGAAAAAGCCACAATGCAAAAGAGAAAAAGGTTACAAACAAAGCAGACATTTGTAATATATACAAGTGACCCAAAATTATTATCTAGATTATGTGAAGAACTATGACCCAATAAGAAAAAGACAACCATGGTTTTTAAAATTCCACAGGACACACACACATAGGAGCATTCATATCAACATTGTCTATAATTGCAAAAAAACCCAGAAACAACTCAAATGTCCTTTGGTTCAGGATGGATCGATAAATTATGGTGTATTTGTGGGAGACTTGAGTGGCTCAGTGGGTTAAGCCTCTGCCTTTGGCTCAGGTCATGATCCCAGGGTCCTGGGATCGAGCCCCACATCAGGCTCTCTGCTCAGCAGGGAGCCTGCTTCCCCTTCTCTCTCTGCCTGCTTCTCTGCCTACTTGTGATCTCTCTCTGTCAAATAAATAAATAAAACTTTTTAAAAAATTATGATATATTTATAAAATCATACGATCATCAAAAAGAACGCATTCTAGTTATATACAATAACATGAATGAGTCTTTATAAATAGAATTTTGAGAGACTAAAGCAAGTTACATGCAGCATAATACCATTTTTATAAAGCTCAAAAACAAGCAAAACTAAATAACATAGTTTTGGGGTACTTAAATATATGAGCAATGATTTTTTTTTTTTTTTTTTAAAGCAAGGGAATGGATTGAAGGGACATTCCTGAGGAAGGTGCTTGGGGGCCAGGTAGGGATGTAGGCAGATGAGGGAGGAAAGCAACACACAGATGGATGCTCTGACCTTGACTCTGACCCTATGAAAGGTCAGATGTTAAACATTTTAGACTTCCTGGGCCTTACAGTCTCTTATCTCTACTCAACTCTGCTGTTGTAATGCAAAAGCGACCTGAGTGTGGCTGTGCGTTCTAATAAAACTTTATTTATGTACTCTGAAATTTTAATTTACATACTTTTTCATGTCATGAGATATTAGTCTTCTTTTGATTTGTTTTTTACTATTTAAACATGTAAAAATCATTTTTAGCTCATAAGCCATACAGAGACCCATGACTGCTCAAATTCGGCCTGTGGGAGTTTGATGTACCAGATATTATTTTTAATGTTCTTAAGAATTAAAAACACATAAGCCAAATCTCAAAACTGGGCAAAACGGATGAAGAGGATTAAGAGACACAAACTTCTAATTATAAAATAAATAATTCAGAGAGATGAAAAGTACAGCATCAGGAATATGGTCAGTAATACTGTAATAATGTCGTACGGTGACAGATGGGGACAGTACTTACTGTGGCAAGCTCTGAGTAATGTGCAGAATTGTGGAGCCACTATGTTGTACAATAGAAACTGATATAATGTGGTTTTTCAATTACACTTTGGTTATAAATAAAAAAAACTTTAAACAACAATAAAGAACCAAAACATAAGCTCTGGTTCAGAGAGGAGCAGTACCAAGCAGGAGATATGAAGATGGAGGTGACCACAAAATGTGCAAAAACATTGGAACTCTTTCCAAAACTCTTCCTCAACTTTTGAACTATTTTTCCCTTGACCTCAAATCTGGGCACTGTCAAAATATCCCCCCTCACATCAGTAGAGCTCGTTGTGCTGAATATCTAAACCAATGGAAAATTTGGTTGGGGGTATTTCTTGCATCTTATGGCTTTTTGTCATTTGTTCTATTAGCACTCAAAAAAATGGAATTGATTTTAGACTGTCATTTTAGCTAGACCATTGGCCTACATGATGTAATTTTAAGCATACTTCTCTTTGGATTTCAAAAACAAACTAGTGAAGCCTATTAAGCATTATCTAGAAAATGCCCCTTTCCCACCAACTCTGTCCCATACATGTGCTAAAAGGGGGTACATTTTTAAAGGCCAATCCACTAACATTTTGAGGAAACTTAGGGGTAATCCTGAGTCTTATCTAGGATGGTGTCTTCAGTTTAGAAAGATATGATGGTGGAATCAATCATGTTTGTCCTGTGATTCTTCTCAAGACAGGCCCAGTGGAGGTTTGGATTTCTGATTTACAGCTCACATTCTCCTTCTTCTTCTTCTGGAAATCGGCAACTACAGGCATCTTCCTCTTGGGCAGTTTGTACTGGTCTCATAAATGCTGAAAAGTAATTTAAAAGCAACTTATCTTTTGCTGTTTGTTTTAACCATTTTACATCTATTTTCTGACATCACAGTCACAGGACATCTCTAAGTTGCAACCATGCTCAACTCTAATTTGAGCAAGTTTATCAATAAGAGACATGATAGCAAGTAGGAACTTTTCCCCAGGATTATTTACAATTTCTTCTTACCATGTACTCTTACTTGTCTGCGATTTTCTTTATTTTCTACGATGCCCAATCTTGAGCATGAATCACTATAGCACAAAATTAGTCATATCCCAAACATAACCATAGTTTCAATTCAGCAGTATGGATTTTAATCTTGAGGGTTACTCACATTACACACTAGACAGTTTCTTTTGAGTGAAATGCTTACGGCACCAAGATATTAAAGATACTCCCACTACTTCCATCTATCGACAATTAAAGAACTGATTTGTGTGTTGGCTTCCTGGTTCCTTTCACATGTTAGTATGAAGTATTTGTGTTACTGTTGAACAATCTTTCATCTTTTTTAGAAATTATTTATTTATTTGTGAAAGAAAGTGGGGGAGAGAGAGAGTGTGTGTGTATGTGTGTGCGTGCGTGTGCAAGTGGGGCTGGGGGCAAGAGCAGAGGGAGAGGGATGAGCAAACTCTGTGCTGAGTGTGGAACCCAGTGCGGTCTCAATCTCAGGGCTCTGAGATCATGACCTAAACTGAAATTAAGAGTCGGATGCTTAACTGACTGAGCCACCCAGCCCCAAGCAACTGCTCATTTTAAATAGATTTTTTTTTATAGCCCAACAAAGCAAAAGGGCCTGCCTCAATATTACATGCTTCTTACTGTAAACAAAATAATCAAGGAGAGTAATATTACAAGAAGGCAACATGACTCCTTCATGAGAAGAACAACTCACAACTATTCAAGAAGAAGAGACCCTGGCAGAATCCTAGAACATGGGGATGAGGGCTGCAGCAGCCCCACCTCAGCACTACAGAGACCAAGACAGACTGTATTAGGAAGTTAAGAGAAGCAGTTACCATTGACCACATTGCCCCTCATGCAGGCCAGTGCATCACCACACAGAGAGGTCTCCCTGAGCCTCTGGCTCCTCCAGTGGGAAAAGAGAACTCAAAGGGAACACCAGCTTCTCCCAGCATGGGGGGTCCCTTACGGGAGCACCCAATCTGATCTCACACCACAGGAAAGGTAGGGGAATATATAGGGTCCAACCACTAGGAATCTGACCGTGGTGAAGGGAGAGGAGCTTGCAGCAACCAGCACACAGATCTTGGCAGACTGAGAACATACTTGCAGTGTCCAAGGAGCAATCTCAACCAGAATCTTTGTTTATCTTCAGAGCCAAGTTGAGGGCTCACCCTGACCAGGGAAGTTGATGGTGTGCAAATCTGCCTGCCTCAGACCCTCAAACAAGGAGTTTTGTCCACCATAGCTCCTGGTTTGCCCAATTCCAGGCAAGGAGCTGAATCACAACACCACCTACTGTGTAGAATGTCTTCCAGCCCTGTCTCACCAGAAGGACTGGTGACAATTCCTGGAAGCCCAAATTCAATACCTGGTGAAAATATCTTTCAGGAATGAAGGAGAAATCAAGACATTCTCAGATGAAAACTTAAGAGAATTTGTCACCAGAAGGCCCACCCTAAAAGGATGGCTAAAGGAAAGTCTCTAAATAGAAGAGAAATGATAAAAGAAGGAATCTTGGATCATCAAAAAAGAATAAAGAGAAAAGGAATGAACAAATATATGGGTAGATACAATAAACTTTCCTTCCCTTGAGTTTTCCAAATTATGTTTGACAGTTGAAGCAAAAATTGTAACAGTGTCTAATATGGTTCTCAAAGTATGTAGTGGTAATATTTAAGATAAGCATATTATAAATTGGAGGAGGTTAAAAGGATGCAAAAGGAGGTAATGTTTTTATACTTTACTCAAAGTATTAAAATGTTTATACTAGTAGATGGATAAATTGTGTATAATAACTAGAGCATCCACTACAAGATTTATACAAAGAGATACACTCAAAAAAACTATAGGCAAATCCAAGAGGATTTCTAAAAAAATGTTCAGGTAATCCCAGGAATGCAGAGAAATGAAAAACAGAGAAAGCAAACAGAAAACAAAAAATAAAATGGGGGAGGAGTCAAGATGGCGGAGAAGTAGCAGGTTGAGACTACTTCAGCTAGCAGGAGATCAGCTAGATAGCTTATCTAAAGATTGCAAACACCTGCAAATCCATCGGCAGATTGAAGAGAAGAAGAACAGCAATTCTGGAAACAGAAAAACAACCACTTTCTGAAAGGTAGGACCGGCGGAGAAGTGAATCCAAAGCGACGGGAAGATAGACCCCAGGGGGAGGAGCCGGCTCCCGGCAAGCTGCGGAGCAACGGAACACAAAATCAGGACTTTTAAAAGACTGTTCCGCTGAGGGACATCGCTCCAGAGGCTAAACCGGAGCGAAGCCCACGCAAGGTCAGCGTGGCCTCAGGTCCCGCAGGGTCACAGAAGGATGGGGGGTGTCTGAGTGTTGCAGAGCTTGCGGGTATTGGAACGGGAAAGCCGGCTACAGAGACAGAGCCAACAGTAAGCTCGCAGCTCGGTGTTACCTTGAACCAGCCACAGGCTCGGTGAGCTCGGAGCGCGGCCCGAGGTCAGGCAGACAGGAGTAACTGGGCGCTGTTCTCTGAGGGCGCACTGAGGAGTGGGGCCCCGGGCTCTCGGCTCCTCCGGGCCGGAGACCAGGAGGCCGCCATTTGTATTCCCATCCTCCGGAACTCTACGGAAAGTGCTCAGGGAACAAAAACTCCTGAAAGCAAACCCGAGCGAATTATTCAGCCTGGCCCCTGGTAAGGGCGATGCAATTCTGCCTGGGGCAAAGACACTTGAGAATCACTACACCAGGCCCCTCCCCCAGAAGATCAACAAGAAATCCAGCCAAGACCAAGTTCACCTACCAAGGAGTGCGGTTTCAATACCAAGGAGAGCAGCAGAATTCCAGAT
>NC_081570.1:5204101-5307130 GCF_022355385.1 Mustela nigripes
CAATGAAACAAGATGGGATTGGGAGGGAGACAAACCATAAGTGACTCTTAATCTCACAAAACAAACTGAGGGTTGCTGGGGGGAGGGGGGTTGGGAGAAGGGGGTGTGGGGTTATGGACATTGGGGAGGGTATGTGCTTTGGTGAGTGCTGTGAAGTGTGTAAACCTGGCGATTCACAGACCTGTACCCCTGGGGATAAAAAATACATGTTTATAAAAAAGTAAAAAAATAAATAAAATGTATCTTAAGTCCCAAACATATGGATAATTACATTAAATATACATGGCTTAAATATATCAGTTAAAGGGCAGAGATTAGTAGAGTGACTGATATAAGTTGTCTACAAGAAATTCACTCCAAGTATGAAATGGGGGCACCTGGGTGATTCAGTTGGTTAAGGGTCTGACTCTGGGTTTCTGCTCAGGTCATATCTCAGGGTCATGAGATCAAGCCCTGTGTCTGGATCTGCAATCAGTGTGGAGTCTGAGATTCTCTCTCTCCCTCTCCCTTTGCCCCTCCCTTCAGTCATGTGCATGCACTCTCACTCTCTCTCTCTTTCCTTCTCTCAAATAAATAAATAAAATCTTTATAAAAACATATAAAATGTAGTTAGGTTGAAAGCAAATGAATGCAAAAAGGTAAACCATGTATACACTAACTTTTTTTTAAAGCAGGGCTATATTAATATAAGATAAAGTAGATTTCAGAGCAAAAAAAAAAAAAAAAAAAGACCAGCATGGAGAGGGAACTTTTATAATTTTAAAGAAGTCTCTTTACCCAGGAGACCAGGATTTACCTGGTATTTAGCAATACTGTGTGTACCTCAGACAATCAAGCTGCAAAATAAATAAAGCTAAACCTGATAAAACTAAAAAGGAAAACACATAAGTCCACAATTATATTGGAGAATTAAGTAAATAATATGAATAACTTAAACACATACATTTCACAGCTTAGAGGCAATGTGGACCAATTCCTTAAAAAAACATGAACAATCACAACTCGCTCACTATGAATAACCTGAATAGTTCTGTAATTATTAAGGAAATTGATTTTGTAATTAAAAATCTCCAAAAAGAAAGTGTTTGGGTCCTGACAGTTTCACTAGAGAATTCTACCATCTATCTTAAGAAGAATTAATACCAGTCTACACAATCTCTTCCAGAAAATAGAGAAGGAACACATCCCAACTTATTTCAGGAAGCCAGTATTACTCTGATACCAAAATAAGACAAAGACAATTCTAGAAAAGAAAACCACAGACTGCTATCCTTCATGAATATAGCTATAAAAATTCTTTTTTTTTTAAAGATTTTATTTATTTATTTGACAGAGAGAGAGATCACAGGTAGGTAGAGAGGCTGGCAGAGAGAGAGAGAGGGAAGCAGGCTCCCTGCTGAGCAGAGAGCCCAATGCGGGACTCGATCCCAGGACTCTGAGATCATGACCCGAGCCGAAGGCAGCGGCTTAACCCACTGAGCCACCCAGGCACCCTAAAAATTCTTAACAAAATATTAGCTAATACAATTAAGCAGTATATAAAAAGGATTATATACCATGACCAAGTGAAATTTAGTCCAGGGATGCAAGGCTGATTTAATATTCAAAAATGAATCTATGTAATCCTCCATCTTAGGCTGATGAAGAGAAGTCACATGATCATATCAATTGATGCAGAAAAAGCATATGACAAAACTAAACACTCATTCATGATTTTACAAAAATATTAGAAAACTAGAAATAGAGGAAGGACTTCCTCAACCTGGTAAAGAAGATCTACTAAAAACCTATAGCCTACAACATACTTACTGGTGAAAGACTGAATGCTTTTTCCCTAAGAGTAGAAGCGAGGCAGGGATATTCAATCCCAGTCCTGTCGAATAAGGATATTCAATTTTATCCGACATAGTGCTGGAAGTTCTAGTCAGCACAGTAAGTCAAGAAAAAGAAATAAAAGAAATGCAGATTGCAAAGGAAACAACGAAAGTGTCTCTATTTGCAGATGACATTATAGTCCATGTAAAATCCCAAAGAATTTACAACACACTCCTAGAACTAATAAGTAAGTGCAGCAAAATCACAGAATACAAGATCAATCTATGAACATCAGCTATACCCATAGAATAACAATGAATGGATGGAAACCAAAATTTAAGATAAAATACCACGTGGAATTTTTTTTTTAATGTATATGCTAAAGCCTAAATTTAACAAAATACGTACAGGATTGGTGTGCTGAAAACCACAAAATGCTGATGAAAGAAACAAAAGAAAAAGAAATAAAAGAAATGTCTTTACTATGTTAAGACATAAATACTTAACACAGTAAAGACATAATTTCTCACCAAACTAATATACAGATTTACCACGGTTGTTATCAGACTCCCAGCTGACTTTTTATAGTTACAGATAAGATTATCCTAAAATTTATTTGGAAGTGCAAAGGAACTAGAATAGCTAAAACAATTTTGAAAAGGAAGAATGAAGTGGGGAAAAAGCTTCCTACCCTCCACGTAATTTCAAGACCTGTTTTATGGCCACAGTAATTAAGACAGTGTGGTACCCGCAGAGAATAAACACCCAGATCAGTGGAACAAGAGGGAAAAACCAGCAATAGCCCCCACACCAGTATAGCTAACTGTTTTTTGAGAAAGCCACAAAAACAATTCAATGAAGGAAGGATGGTGTTTTCAGCAAATGATGCCAGAACAACTAGACATCCCTAGGGGGAAAAAAAAAAAATTCTTGACCTACCTCTCACACCTTATGTAACACTTAGCTAAAACTAAACCACAGGTTCAAATGTAAAACATCTAGAGGATGACATGGGAGAAAATAAAAATCTTTGCGATCCAGGATTTGAAGAGTTCTCAGACATGACTCCATAAATGGGGAAAAAAAAACCCCACCTGGCAAATTGTACTTTACCAAAATTAAAACCTTTTTCTCTGCAGAAGACTCCATGAAGAGGAGGAAAAGTCGAGCTACAGAGTGGGCAGAAACGCAAACCACACACGTGCTGAAGGACTCATCTAGCAGGTACCAAGAATTCTCCAATGTCAATATAAAATAAACAAAAGTCTAATTAGAAAACAGATCAAAGACATGAAGGAACATTTCACTGGGGAAAACACACAGGTGGAAGATAAATACGTGAGAGATGCCTGGGTGGCTCAGTGGGTTAAGCATCTGCCTTTAGCTCAGGTCATGACCTCTGGGTTCTGGGATCGAGCCCCGCATCAGGCTCCCTGCTTAGCAGATAGTCTGCTTCTTCCTCTCTCCCTCTGCCCCTGCTTGTGCTCTCTTGCTCTTTCTCTCAAATAAGTAAATAAAACCTTAAAAAAAACAAACAAACAAGTACGTGAAAAGATATTGTACCCTTAGGGGAAGGCAGATGACCAGAGTGGGCTATCACTGTATTCCTCTTCAAATGGCTGGGTAAGAAACTGTGGTGGTAGAAAATGCTGGCAAGGGTGAGGAGAGATGATGGCTCATAAGCCACTGGTGGAACGTTAAATGGTACAACTCCTCCAGAAAATAGTTAGGCAGTTTCTTAAAACAACAAACCACATGGCCCAGAAATTGCATTCCTGGGCATTTATGTGAGCACTACGAAAACTTCAGTCCACACATAACCTCTACGTGATTATTCACAAAGGCTTGATATTCAACAGTTAAAAATTGGAAACAATCAAAATGTCCCTTAATTGGTGAATGTTCAAACAAACAGAAGTTGGTTCAACGATGCCTCAGAATGCTGATCAGTGGTAAAAAAGAAAAAAAATTTAAAAAAATTTTAAAAAGAGCCCACTGTTGAAGCACATCATGCCTTGGGAGGATCTCAGTGGCATTAAGCTGAGTGAAAAAAGGCAATCTGAAAAGGGCACATGCTTATAATCAACTTATACATTGCATGCTTCTATTTATATAACATTCTCTAAGTGACAAAAGTGTAGAGAAGGGGGACGCCTGGGTGGCTCAGTCACTTAAGCGTCTGCTTTCAGCTCAGGTCATGATCCCAGGGTCTTGGGATCGAGTTCTGCCTTGGGGTCCCTACTCAGTGGAGAGCCTGCTTCTCCCTTTGCCTACCATTCCTCCTGCTTGTGCATTCTCTCTCTCAATGTCTCTGGCAAATAAATAAATAAAATCTTTTTTTAAAAAAAGTGTAGAGATGGGGGCGCCTGGGTGGCTCAGTGGGTTAAGCTGCTGCCTTCAGCTCAGGTCATGATCCTAGGGTCCTAGGATCGAGTCTCACATCGGGCTCTCTGCCCAGCAGGGAGCTTCCTCCTCTCTCTCTCTCTCTGCCTGCCTCTCTGCCTACTTGTGATCTCTCTCTGTCAAATAAATAATAAAATCGTAAAAAAAAAAAGTGTAGAGATGGAAAACAGACTTATGCTATCAGGAGGAACAGGGAGGGAGTGGAAGTGATCACAGAGGACCAGCCAGAGGGGATCCTGGTGGGGAGAGAATACTTCTGTATTGGTTGTACTGGAGGTTATGCCAGTCTACACGTGCGATCAAATGACATACAGCTTGACACACACAACGTGCCAATGTCAACTGCCTGGTTTTCGTATTGTGCTCTAGTTCCAGAAGATGTACCCCCATGAACGACAACTGAGACTTTTCTGTACTGTCTCTACAACTTCCTGTAAAACCTGTAATTATTTCAAAATATAAAGTTTTTTTTAATGGTCTAAAATATTTTAAAAATGCATTACAGCTTCATCGCAACTCGCTAATTACTCCTCACCACTCTTGGCAAGGCATTTGTGTGAAGGACGATTCTTTAAATCAGAGATTTTGGTGAAAGCTGGGGGGGGGGTAACTGTTTTCCTGTACGTTGTAGAATTTAAGCAGCACCTCCAACTCCTTCGACTAGATGCCCTCCACACCCCCAAGGTTGTGACCACCAAAACTGTCTCCAGACATTACCAAATGTCCCCTTGGTGACAAAACTGTCCCTCCTTGATAACCTCTGTGCTATACTAACCAAAAAAAAAAAAAAAAAGAATCTTTTCCTTTCTACGGTGAAAAGTGTTGCCTCAAAAGAGCTCATATTGAATACGCTTATATGGGTCTTACGTTGTTTGAATAAATACATGAGTTTCTTTCTGCCACGTTTAAGGACCGAGAAACGGAGCACTAGAAACAACAGCAGGAACAGCACAGCAGCCGATGTCAGTGCAAGGAAGAAGACGATGGTCTGCGGGGTATGACCTTTAAAAAAGAGCAAAAGGAGAAATGCATGCAGATATGTAGTTTTGCAAATATGCATATATTTATAGTTACATTGGTAAATCCCTAATCACAAGGAGAAGTGGTGCCTTGGGCATCTCTAACCAGCTAACTGAATAAACTTCCTTGCATATAAGAAAACTTTAAAAAAAAAACCTAAATATTTTTTTCCAGAGGCCCACAAAAATTAAGTGGCTTGGCCTCTCTAGAATATGGAAAATATGGGACTCTATAATCCCCTTAATCTGACATTATCAAAGGTGGAGTGTTTGTCTGCGTAGTTTCACCTTGTTCTGATTACTAACATGCGTCTCAGATTGCGTGACAAACACTTGAAAAAATTTGATGGGTTTCTTGATGCCAGAACAAAAGAAGGAAGGCATGCAGGAGGTACCCGTTGCAGGCAGAGATGTGAGGCATCACAGTATTGGGGTGATATAAATTCCAATCAGAATAGCCATGATACATCCACTCTGGTTAGATAACAATGAACCAGCTACCTGGATCTCTTGCAGGGGCAGGCATGGTGGCAGAGGTTGTACCTGGAGAGAAGTCAGCCAACGCCGGTCCACATACTGCATCACTTTCCTTCGTCCCATTCACAAGTACAGACTTTCCATCCAAGGAACAGCTTAGACAGCCCAATGAAAAGAGTTCAAATAATTAATTTAGGTACAGGTCATTCTAATTAAAAATATTGACATTTTCCATCCAAGAAAGTAGCCTAGTGCAAAGATGTGTGGGTCTGGGTATAAAGATATTATGGAAAACATACACTTGGCTGGCTCGTTTCTCCAATTTTCACAGTTCCATAATTCACCCTATTCCATCCAACTAACTGGATTCTTCTTTCTTCCCAGGCTGGGGAACCTGTCCCACAACTCTCCCCAGACTGTTTTGCCTGGCTAGTCTCTCACCCTCGATTTCTTTATAGATGTTTTTTTGTTGTTGTTGTTTAAAATATTTTTTAATATTTTATTAATTTATTTGACAGAAAGAGAGGCAGGCAGAGAGAGACAGGGAAGCAGGCTCCCTGCTGAGCAAAGACCCCCGATGTAGGGCTTCATCCCAGGATCCAGAGACCATGACCCGAGCTGAAGGCAGAGACTTAACCCACGGAGACACCTAGGTGCCCCTCGCTCTTAATTTCTTAAGCATATTTGACCATATATGAAGGACAGACAACCTAGCATAAGGGTTGAGTTCCTAATCCTATGATGTGTTGGCATCAGACAGACGTGGATTTGAGGCCGGTGTCTTTCCCTGTGCAGAATGACCATGGACAGGTTAAGAACATCTCTCTAAGCCTGTTTTCTCATCTGTAAGAGAAGGTGTATTTACTCCCAAGGACTGTTGTGAAAAGTAAATGAATGGTCCCAGGGACACACTTGCAGGGGCTGGGCTTTATGAACCCAGACCCACACATCCCAATAAATGGTAGCTATCATCACCATCACCACCATCACCATCCCCATTATCCACCCCCATCACCATCACTGATGCCACCACCATCATCACTGTCCTGTGTCTTTTCCCTCATCCTGTTACCTGATGCAAACTCACTCTTCCTCTGAAACAAGTTCAATCCCACTCTCCATGCAGACTCATTGACCTCTCTGAACTATTTGTGTTAAAAGACCTTAAAAAAAAATTCCCAATCTGTACAAACCAATATTTCTATAAAACCTAAGAATCTAAATGTAAAATAATAATCAACATGATTTTCTAGTAAGAAAATAGAATGAAAAAAACAGAACGAAGGCATACAAAATACAAGCCCTCAATCTTTATGAGCTGACAGACACACATGACTCTGCCAGTTGCCTTACACATTTCTAAACGCTCACTCTCGGAGCGTGTCGTGTTCCTGCTGCAGGTACCACAAACTGTCGGCGTGCCAGCACCTGTTCTCAGACCACGCTCTGAGTAGCTCTGCTCCTGATCACACAGGTCAACAGGCCTGTTTCCATGGATGCCGTTGGCTGTTTTACTTCCGTGATGGTCTTGTTTGCCCGAGTAGGTGTTGGGTTTTTGAGGGTAGAAAACATAGTTTACCCTTCTTGTATCACTCTCAGTGCTGGCCTTGCACCCTTGAAGATGGGCTCAGTGATCAGTGAGGAAAAGCAAGAGGCAGCAAGGAGATTGGAAGGAAACAGAACGGAACAGCTGGGGCAGACAGTAGCAAAGTTCCAGCAAATTTGATCTAAGTGCTCTGGGCATTGTTTCTGGAGAAAATGCTCACTCTGTGTATCCAAGTACTACAACCTCATACTGTTCACACACTGCCTATTTGTATGCTGTTCTATGCCTATACTTGATAGACTTAAGTAGGTGCCATGTCCACATGGGGCTGGAATTCATGACCCTGAGATCAAGAGTCACACGCTCAACCGATGGACATCAGCCAGAGCCCCAGGCAGATTTTTTTTTTTTAAGATTTTATTTATTTGACAGAGATCACAAGTAGGCAGAGAGGCAGGCAGAGAGAGAGAGAGAGGAGGAGGAAGCAGGCTCCCTGCTGAGTAGAGAGCCCCATGCGGGGCTCG
Organism: Mustela nigripes; assembly: GCF_022355385.1. NCBI lineage: Eukaryota > Metazoa > Chordata > Mammalia > Carnivora > Mustelidae > Mustela > Mustela nigripes. The sequence continues at coordinate 5,211,886 of NC_081570.1, forward strand.
ATCCCAGGACCCTGGGATCACGATCCGAGCTAAAGGCAGAGGCTTTAACCCACTGAGCCACCCAGGCGCTCCCGCAGGCAGATTTTTTAAAAACTTCAGTGATAACATTCTTTCTCTTTAAAAATGTTAACTCAGGGATACCTGGGTGGCTCAGTCAGTTAAGCATCTTCCCTCAACTCAAGTCATGATCCCAGGGTCCTGGGATTGAGGACCTAGTCAGGCTTCTTACTCAACAGAAAGCCTGCTTCTCCTTCTGCCTTCCATTCTCCCTGCTTGTGCGCTCTCTCTCTCTCTGACAAATAAATCTTAAAAAAAATAACTTCATAAAAAATAGATACATAAACCGAAAAGGCTAAGCCAGATTCTCTATTTTGAAAGCAAAAGGAAATTATATGTACTTTGTCCAGGGTTGACAGCTGCCGTGTTTCTGATCATTAAATGTCCCAAAGCGACAGTCTTTACAACCTGCATAAAAATTAAAGCAACAATTAAAAAGGGGAATATTTTTAAAATTTCATAACTTTTCCTGTGATGAACATAATCACACAATAATAAAGTCATTAACAATACAATCGCCACAGTCTGCTCAACAATACCTCGGGAAACAAAACCTGAAGATAACTAAAGTTGTTGTTCTAATTGTACATAGACGATTGTGTATAAATGTATGAAATGTATGAAAATGCATGATCCTGGTGAATAACAAATATTGTGGTTTCAAATTATTTCCATTGATCAAAAAGTAATTTTGTAAATATATGCTTGAGTCAGTGGTTCATTGCATGTTACTTTAAGGTTCTACTCATCTATGTGTTACTTTATAGTCAAAGGACTGAGACCTAAACTAATGACGTATGTCTAGATAAGCAGACTTGCCCTAGATTGAAGAAAAGCAAACCTACCCTCCTTGGCTAATTCTTGACCTTGTTTACAATCCGGTTCACACATGGCACATCCTGTCCCCAAGCAGTGGAATCCTGAGATGCACTCACATTCTGCATTGCTGATGGGGGAACACATCTTCTTGGTCCTGAAAACACCTACAAAATTTCCCAAGTTATATTACACTTGACCTCTGACTCCAGGAAGCAAATTGATGTTCTGCAGTAAAAACCATGCTAAGAAAGAAAAAAAAAAAGAAAAGAAAAACAATCCTCCCCCGCAAAAACCATGCTTACTCCTACAATGTTCTTGTTGACCTTAAAGTATAAAGTTCATTTTTAAATCTCTATAGAAGACATTTTTATATTTACCTAATTAAATGCTTCTTTCTCATCAAATGAGTGTGTCCTCTAATATTTAAAAGGTCAATCTACAGATTATTGCTTTTACAGCAGATTATTTTACTGGACCTGCCTTGTGACGGAGGAATCTGTTAACACTTAACATTCTCCAGAGAGGTCAACACACTAGGGAACAAAAACCTGTCATTCTAACACATATCTGGATCAACATACATCTTTTAAATCATACCTTCACACCGCCTGCATATGACACAGGACTTTTGTCCACTGGTGCTGGAGAAACTATTTGGAGGACAAGGAATGCAGATCTGACCCTCGCTTTTCCCACAGAAAGTCCCTAAGAAGGTAGATAATGGGTATACTGTTTGACAATGCACAGCCATCGCCCAAAGCATTCTGAAGTTCACAAGAAAACTAGAGTAAGAAACAATGATTAGTTTCTAGGTGGTACAGTGATACACTTTATTTTGATTGACTTTTATAATTATAATTACACTTTTGCAAGATTTCCCTTAGCATGGCCACAGAATTATAAATAACAAAGTGTCGATATTGCAATAAACCAAAAGAAAGAAAACTGTTTCCTTTAACTATTGAACAAAAATGAATTTCTCTTCACTGATCCAGGAGATCCCTATGATGGGATTCAGGAGATCAGCACCCTTCATCAGGATACTAAAATGTACATGTGTCTGCTTCTCCCCACTCTACGAAGCCCCCTGCCCCTTCTTAATCTCTGCTGTGCTCCCCAGGCTGAGTACAGGTCCTCACAGATAAGGCTGACATTTACTGAGGTCTTGCCCTGTGCCATGCACTGCTCAGAACCTAGCATAGGATCCTCCCAGCAGAGCTATAAGATAGGTTCTTTCATTATCCCCAGATCCCAAAGCTGGGGCACAGGGAATTAAGTGACACAGCCACATTCACACAGCCAAGATGCAGCATGCAAGAAATATTTGTAAGTGAATGAATAAAAAAAAAATCAAAACAGAACTTAGTAACCCTGACTACTAGACTACCTGAACCATGAGTTCAACAGAACAGATCAAACACACATGTTCATTTGATTCTTACCAGCTGGGCATTTACTACAGGAATCCTGTATTGATCTTGTCCTCTCAAAATTCATGACCAATAATACAGCAGCCACTATGTTGAAATAGCCACTGCCCATGGTGAAATCTTGCATAGATATGATACGACCAAAGAAGATTCCAAGGGTAGCTGGTTTCACAAACACCCGTCTGCAAAAGGTAAAAATTTCCAAGAATGAAGTGGTTTCTCCTTTTAGGATTATCTACATTTCAACCATTACCTATGCCATCCACATGATAACTCGGGGATTTTCAGAAACAATTAATGATGGGAGATTATGGAAAAGCTGGCAAATGCATGGACAGTTCTATGATAAGACAAACCAGACTACACACATAGCTTTGTGCAAGTTTGCCAAAATCTAAGCGTGCACTCTCCAACATGTTTTGCCAAAATGGAGAAATAACAATAACAAGAATTTTTGGGGACTTTCATAGACACTTAGCATTTCTTCCAGATTTCAACAATGCCAGCTGTTTGCTGGCTCTGAGATAAGGTTCTTCAAATGACAATCCGTCAGTCCTATCTAACAGTGTAGCTCAGTGGGGAGATATCTCATGACTCTTTCCCTGTTGTCACAACAACATGTGAACATTTCAACATTGTTAAAATGCTGAAGCACCGCTCTGCTCAACTCATGATCACATTTTCTTAATTGGCATATATTTGCCTATTTTGAGATTTGAAGCTCATATAGTAAGAGAACTAAGAAGTAAGAAATCTCCTTAGGCCAGGTGCTTGATCTTTATTTAATAGACTATGGAATAAAACTTATTAGAAATTAAAAGGGCAAAAAGCTTAGACATGGAGAAACGGAATAAAGCGTCTGTCCTTACCCCAACTCCGTTCCCCCGACTGGCCCAAATGGACAAACCTTGAGGTCTCAGGGCTGGTGAAGAACTTTCCACTCCTTCAACTTCAGAGCAGTGAGGTTGTGCCTCTCCTTCTCTGCAAGTCAGACACAGGGGTTTGGTGACTCAGCTGGGGGCGGGGGCCTCATGGGAAATCCCCAACGCGACTCTGTGAGGTCGCCCATTTGATGTTTGCTGACCCCAAAATCCCCAGAGCCCTCACCATCCCTTGATAATGGCTCTTAAAAACCATTTCTTGGAAGCAGCTATGTACTATTAGGATATCTCTCAGATGACTTCGGGACCAGGATGTTGTCATTAAAGTCCTTGTGAAAGTCTTTCAATGCGTCCTATACATATTTGAGATTTGAGGGATGAAATCCACTTCTAAAGAAATGTCAGTACTTTTGCCATACCCTACCCCCTGCCCTATAATAATATGATGCTCCAGCCATAATCGCTGAGGCTGCTGATGTACCAGGCATCACTCTAATAAGCACTTAAATGAATACTATCCTCAAAAGAACCCCAGAAGTTGACATTATCATTATCATTAGAGTAGCATTATGCAAATGAGAACATTGTGCCTTTGAATCTAGCCAGATAATCAGCAGGATGGGGAGCGGGGATTGGAACCCAGGGCAACCAGAGCTCTACTGGGCTCCTTGCTCTGTGGGTGAGATGGGGGAAGAAGAAGGGAGAAATGAAGTGGAGACAAGGAAGACATAGAACTTATATGGCGGATGGCTTTGGATAAAGTTGAGATCTACGAGGGTTTGTTGTTGTTGTTGTTTTAATTAAAGAAAACCATTGTTTCAATTTTAAAAGGTCGGGGGAGAAAAGGAGCACCTGGCTGGGCCAGTTGGAAAGGTATGCGACGCTTGATCTCGGGGTCCTGAGTTCAAGCCCCATGTAAGGTGTAGAGATTGCTTAAGTAAACAAATAAAAAAACTTAAAAAAACTGAAAAGGAAGAAGAAGAGGAAGAGGAGTGCAGGAGAACGAGAGGAAGGAGGGGTGGAGAGGAGGAGGGAGGAAGAGGAGGAAGACGCTCCAGGGACACTAAGATGAACCTGTCCAGCATTGGGAGGCTAGGGCATCCTTAGGAAGACAACCAGGGAAACTATAACAAGAGTGGTTTCAACTAAATCAGGTGGCTTTCCATGAGGAGCCAAAGAGAAAAGACCTATTTTCTCCCAGGAGACACTCTAGGGCTTAGTGTCAAATTGGGGAGGAAAAGAGGGGAGGAGGGAGCTAATGTTTATTAAACACTTGCTCTGCAGTGAGCACTTTACATGTTTCCACAACCCCTATCATACCGCCACCCTTCTTAGAAACTTTCAGTGCCTCCCTGTTGTCCACTAAAGGAAACCTAGATCTTATAGCCCACTATCCAGACTACTGGGACCTCACCAGAAGTCACCTTTAAAAAAATTAAGAAATAACTCACACGACATAAATTTTACAATTTTAAAGTGCTTGTTTCACAGAATTCGCTGATATTCACTATGTTGTACAACTATCATCAGGATATCATTCCAGAACATTTTCATCACTCCCCAGAGATAACCATGAGCAGCCACTCCCCACTGCACCCCAACCTTGACCCTGGTAACCACAAGTTTGCTTTTTGTCTCTGTGAATTTACCTGCTCTGGACATTCCACATCCATAGATTCATCCAAAAGACACCTGGCACGTAGGTCTCAAGAAAACAGTAACTGTTATTGCAAGACTTACTGCTTTAAAATTTTCCTTCCTTAGCTCCCAGGCTGGTGATCAGTAAGGGAACCAGAGCAAGTAGCCAAAGAGAAGGAAAATGCTTGGGTTGTCCACAGAACTTATTCCCAAATTCTGAGAGTCCTCGGAGACTCACTTTACCTGTGATAATTATGGGATCTCCTCCACTGGTTTCAGGAGAATTGGCCCCAAGTAGGAGTTTTCATACCATAAAAAAATGACATTGCTGATCACCTAACATTTTCAAAGTCACCCATCTAATCAAAGTGCCTCCTCATTTACATGTGGTCCTCTGTTTAACTTTGCCGTGTGACATTTAACTGGACTCTATTTTCATTTAACTAAATGTTACTAATGTTACTTACTAATCTACCTTTTGGATAGTCTGTGGGCGGAGACAATACCTCCTCTGAAAGTGACGTCTGTCATTTCCCAGCACAGTAATTAACTCACTTTTTCAGGCAGGGCTAGCGACATAAAAGTCTTTACTGAGAGGAAAGATTCTCAAGATTAGTTCCCCCGCCTGTGTTACACAAAGTCAACTGCTTCACAGTCTGCTGAAGGCTATGCACAGTTCCATTCAAGGGTTTAAGGAGTTGTATACTGATCATTTAACATACTCTTGTTTGATAAAATCATCACAGGAAGCTAAGGCAAATTTTGTAGTTAACCTGAGGCACGTGCTATCCACACTAACCAAAGGTAAGCGTGGCTCTTGGTCTATGGCCGAGAAACACATGGTGATAGCATCTCTGTTCTGGGCTATGGCCTCAGAGTGGCAGGTACGGTGTGAGCCCCAGAGTGCTGCAGCTGGGAGAGGCAAATTAGTTAGCCACATCCTTGGAGTATAATAGATTCTCGTATAATCTATTGTTTTTGCAATACCTGGGATGTAACAGATTCTCATGTAACCTATTATGTTGCAAGAATTTTACGGCAAGTAGAGTTTCCAGAAGTCCCAAGTGTCCATCTTCTTGATCTTATTAATGTTCCTGTTTGCGGTTCTGGGAGTTCTTGTGGATTAGCGTGGAATTCATAACAGTTGCACATGAAGTCTGAGGATCCCTTTGCAATATTTATTCATATTACTTTTAAATATGTATATGCAGAGTAAGTAACATAAGAACTGCAGGGTTGGGAGCACCTGTACAGTCTGTACAGAATGTGACTCTTAATCTTGGGGTCATGAGTTCAAGTCCATGTTGGGTGCAGAGATCATTTAAATAAATAAACAAGTAGGGGCACCTAGATTGCTCAGTCACTTGAGTGCCTGACTATTGATGTCGGCTCAGGTCATGATCTCAAGGTCGTCAGAATGAGCTGCGTGTTGGGCTCCACGCTGAGTGTGGAGCCTGCTTGCGATCCTCTCTCCCTCTCCCCCTACCCACCCTTGCCCCACTCACATGCTTTCTCTCAAAAAAAAAAAAAAATTAATGAAACTTAATTACATTTCAAAAATAAAAAGCCTCAGATACATTGAAATAATTTTGGCTATTAGATGTTTATCAATTATTTTTTTTATTTTAATAGATAATTTTAAAGCTTTTAATAGAATAGCTTTTTAAAAACAAACATGAAAAATAATTTTATTTGAAAAAATTCTTATTTACATTTACATTTTACATTGCATGCATATAAATTCTGTATGCTTTGAGTACAATTATATGGTTTTTTACTCTTTTATCAGCCCTGTTGACAAGACACAAATTATGTGAATTTCTCAATTAAAAAAATGAAATAAAGGCAAGAAAAAAGAAAATTTTATGGAGCAAATACATAAAACTTATGAATTATCTGTCTTTACCGCCCATTAAACATTCCCAGACCATCCAAGTCCATTCAGTTAACTGCAATAATTAAATTCAGTTATCATTGGCATTTTCCCAACAATTACTATTGTTATTTTGAAGACATCTCTGTTGGAGTAGAAAAACAGAACACATTTAACACATCTTTAGCTTGATTTGCCACTGTTAAATATTCAGACATATGGTATGTGAGCTCTATTTCTACTACTCCTGCTCCAGACTCCACAAGTGTTAGCAAAAGCATCGAGAGGCCCGTGGCAGGCATTCAAGAAACCTTTATTGAATGAATGAATGAATGAGGACATGAATGCATGAGTTTGTTGACTCCAGTCTCATAGCCCGCCTACCTCCTCATGCCCTAACCTTTTCTTTCTCTCTCTCCCTTGGGAAATCATTCTGGCATGTGTACCCTTCCCTTCCTTGGGTCTCCCACGAGATGCTTTTCTGCCGATGGCTGACATTTGCAGAGTGCTTACTCCCTGTGAGGCATTATCCTACATGCTTACATCATTTTCCCAATTATACCTTCCAATAGCCTTTGTCCTTACTTTACAGATGAGAAAACTGGGACAGAGACAAGCTGGGTAACCTGTCCAGTGTCACCGGGCTGGTAAGGAGCAGAGAAAGGGTTCACCTCACTGTGTGGCTCTGGAGTTCATGCTCTTGACAAGGATTCTTAGCCTTTTTTTGTGCACGGTGTCTCTTCATCCTGTGATCTCTGTCTGTGCTTACCCCTCACCGGATAATGTTCTTAAGTTTGTAAAATACAATACAAAGGATTCCATAGGAAACTAAGTGTTTTGAAATCTACTCATGAAATACTTAAAAGGCCAACTTGCAATGTGGTACTATGTGGACTTCGTCATTAACGCACACCTGTCACAATTTCAGATTAACCATGAGTCATAATTTCAAATTAATCATGAGTGTAAATGGTATTTTGGATATCTGCAATAACTGTAACGTGATATGAAAATAACTGATTTCCACTGGTGTGATATCATAGATACCATGCCTCTGGCTATGCTCTGTTGATTTTTAAATTCAAGATTGAAGGAAATGCTAGATTTCTGCTGGAAGTTAGTGAAAATAAAAGACGTAATTTTTCCCATCCAAGTTCACAGACCCCTGAGTTTTATCAGTGCCCCTTGGTCTTCCGCGGACCCCGGGATCACAAGCCCGGTACCTCGCCTTCTTGCAGCCTTTTATATCTTGCTTTGAGACGGATATACTCAATGCTTAGCTTTAGATCTGGGAACCTGCTTAGTCTTCAGTTCATTCTTCTTTTGAATCCTTACGTGGATCTTGTCACCACAACTTAAGGCAAGAGCTCATCCATCTATACAAATTGTATCCCTCATCATCCCCATCAAGATGGCATGTTCTTATGGTCTATCGCTTTCTCTGTTCCTCTCCTATGGGCCCTTCCCAGTGAATTTAAACAGATTGTGACCATGACAAATGTTTTCTAGTACTTGAGAATAGCCAACACTTACGGTTGCTTCCTGCATTTCAGACGTTGCACTTGGCATACTATTCAGCCTCTTAGCAATTCTACAAGGCAAGAACTACTGTTACTCTTCCAGTGTTGAAGCTGGAAGAAATTCAGGTGACCAAGCCAAGTGTCAATGGAAGCCTTGGAGTGTCCACTACGGGCCACTGTTGTAACTTCATCTCTGTTAATGCCTTTCACCCTTAGAATAACCCTGTGAAGTTATCCCCATTGTATAGGTGGGGGACGAGGCATGAGGGTCCTCGGATCTGTTCAGGATCATCCCGCCAGCACGGGGCAGAGCTGGGCTTAGACACTGACAGGCTGGAATCAGGACAGCAGATCTAGCCGACACACCAACAGCTGCAGTTAGGCAAAGAAGCCAGCGCCGGAACTCCAGCTGTTTTCACTCCGACATTGGAGTCCTGGCTAACTCAGGAGCTATTCATTCCTGTGAATGAATAAAAAAGCTCTGTTGACTCAGCAGCGGAACCTGAGACTGCCGATGTCGTGGTTTGAGAGCTGAGTCGGAAACCACATTTGAGCTCATCTATGTGAATGATTGCCAATAAACTGACAGTCGATTTCAACTTTGAGAAAGATGATGAAGAGTGCAATCAGTAGTAGCCACTTTCTGGAGGAAGCTAGATTGACTTCTAAAAATCTAAGAGCATGTAACCAAAAATTATTAAGTACACAAGTGTTCTATATTTAAAATCCCACTGAAGATCGCTGCCACAGGCCACTTAGGGGGAAATGTTCTTTGGGCTGCAAGTGACAACTGTGATTAAAAAAAAAAAAAAATCATCCCAACAAGCAAAGTTGTCTTGAAGCTTATGACTTTCTGCTGAAAGCCAGCTTCTGCCTGTGGCCACTCTCCCTAGCATTCACCTTAGCCCTGGGGAAGGATAGTGGGTTTTTTTTTGTTTTGTTTTGTTTTTTAAAGGATAGTGTTTTTATAATGAACAAATACACAAATATATCCAATTATTTCACAAACTCAACTAACATATAAGTTTTCTTTTTCTTCCAAATCAAAAGCAAGACATCAGAAGACGGATTTTGTTTCCTTCTGAACTTTTTTTCTTTTAGATTTTATTTATTTATTCATTGGACAGACAGAGAGAGAAAGAGAGCACACAAGTAGGTAGAACAGCAGGCAGAAGTAGAGGGAGAAGCAGGCTCCTCGCTGAGCAGAGAGCCTGACCCCTGGACCCTGGGATCATAACACAAGCCGAAGGCAGACACTCAACCAACTGAGGCACCCAGGCATCCCCTCTATCTGAGCTTTTCAAGGGTGATTGCTATTCTCTACCAAATGACTCCAGTCACATGTCAATCCATTTCATCCCTGAAAATCTGTGTCCTTTTCTTCCAGATTTCCATTACAGTGGCAGACTGCTGCATAAACCATCGGTTTTCATGGGGATATTATTTCAGTTAAATGCCACCGCACTAAGTAAGAGTTCTAACGGACACACATGTAAGTTGGGAACACCAGTATGTGCCTAGGAGGTCTATTCCACTCTAGCAATTTCCAAGTCTTGATGTTACTAACATTACATTATTCTCTCTCCCTTATCAAATCAATAAATTCGATTCATGAGCATTTACTGAATGTCTGATGCAAGCGTGCACAGGATTTGACCTGTCACTTCTCCCACTTTGCGTCCTTCCACTCCCCTCAAGGATGCCTGCCCTGCTGTTCTTTGATGGAGGGAGCACACACCGGCTCCAGGGCCCTTCTCTGCTGCTCTCTCATGGTCTCACTTTCCAGATGACTTGTCCCCTTGTCTAACCTAGGTTTCCTCCTCTCCCTGTTCCTCTCCAACTCCTTTCATCCCTCTACTTTCCTTGATTGTACATATCAGCACATGACACACAGTTATCGCCATATTCGCTTATTGTTTTGTCCTACTCTCAGGGAGGTGGGCGCGGTCGGAGAGGACGGGGTTTTTCACTGTTTCCCCAGCTCCCTGGGCCGCGCTGGGCACATGACAGGCACTCAAAGCTTCTTGAATGAGTTCTGCTGTCTTGTGAGGTGTAGCTAGGTAAGGCCCCATGCCAACAGCCTTCACACCCTAGAGAGGGAGGAAGTTCGCACAAATAACTATGATAAGGCCGCCCAGCCTTACAGGTACTGTAACAGGAGAACAAAGTACTATAGGAATACTTTATAGGGTCTCCTGGATCGCTCTGCACTGCAGCTGGGTTTTGCAAAACGGAGAATACCTTGAAAGGCTTGTAGGGACGCAGATGCATTCCAGTTAGGGGGAACTGCTTTGTGCCAGAGCACGGAGGAGACAAAGCACAGGGTACCTTCTGTACCAGGAACAAAAAGAAAATGAGTGAGGGAGAGTAAGAGATTAAGAATGTGGAAGAGAAGGAACCCCAGTGTGGAGGGAGAGGGACTGGAACATCGCTGCATACCCTGACTACAATCCCTTGCTTAGGCAGGCGCTGCCAAAGCCTGCAGGTCCACAGCACCCGGCAGCCCAGCCAAAGGTTGCCGGGAACAGTTTTCACCGTGGGTGCAGCCCCAGCTTAACACTACGTGCAGTGAGGGGGATACAGGCTACAGCCAAAGGGCAGCAGCAAGGACTCAGAACGTTCTGCTAGATTAGGACGTCACGACGACCTCACCAAACTGCGGGCATTACTATTCACACTTCGCAAATGAAAGGTGTTTTTAACGCTTCTGACAACCCCATATCGAAATCCCTATCAGACCCTAATCCGTTAGGATGGCAGTGAACAGCAGAGCAGGGCGCGGTGCTCCACAGAGAGCCAGGGAGAGATGGGAGCGGACGGGGCCACGGCGCGGCCGCGTTTCCGGCGCGGGGCTCCGCAGCCTCTGCAGAGAGCCGCCGCTGGGCGACCGGCCCCCCGCACGCAGCGGCGCTCCCGGGCGCGGGAACCTGCGCGCCGGTCACCGCCCGCCGCCGAACCCAATCTGGGATGCGGGGGCGGGAAGGGCCGACTTCCTGCCCCGCCTACGCTAGCCGCCATCTCGCCCGGAAGTTCGGGGGGTCGCCGAGGAGCGACGGTGACCTCGCCGCGGCCGGGAGGCCGTTGGGATACTTCCGGCCGGCAGGGCCGACCGAGGCGGGCCGCCACAGGCTCGAGCGCGCCGCACGGGTGGCTGGGAACGCGCGCTGCCCCGCCCCCTGCGGCGCGGCTCGGCCAATCCCGGGCGCCGCCGCCGACCGCCGGCCCCGGCCGCCGGAAGCGGGCCTGACGTCACTGCGGGTCTGCCGCCGGCCTCTGGGCCCCGGCCGGCCGTGGGAGCGGCGCCGGGTGGCCCACGCTCGGGGGGCTTTCACACAGTTTGGGAGCAGAGGCGAAGCCACTCCCCCGGCCCCTCACACACCTCGGTGTCAGAATTTCCCCCTTGCGCCAGCGCTGCCTCAAATGTCAGGGCTCGCCCACTCTTCTCCCGTCTCGCCGACCTAACCTTTTGGGGGCTCGGAGGGGAAATTCGCCGTTTCTGCCGGACCTCTCCGAGGCTTGCCCGCGCCAGCCTTTAGTGACAGTCGCAAAGTACCCTCACTCGCGGCGGCAGGGGCCTAACGTCGACCCAGGAACTGCAGTTCAGCCCCTCGCCCTTCTCAGTGAACCTGGGAAAGGATGAAAATCGCGGCACATAAAATTTCCCACTCGGTGTCCGGCGAAATGAGTTTAATGTGGAAAAGAAGATAAAATCGGAATGAGAAACTGGTTGGAGCCCCATTGTAAACTGTAGTGTTCTACAAATGTAAACCGTTGATCCATAGCGATAGTCAAAGGAAGGAACATCTTCAGGGTGGAACTAAGACACGGCTTAGCAAGTATTTACTGAGCACCTGCTATGGGCCAGGGGCTGTCGCCGGTGACAGGGATTCAGCAGTGACCAAGACAGGAAGGTCCTACTGAATTCACAGGATTAGAGGGAAACAGATAAGGAAACAGAAGACAAAACGCTAAATAAGTACTATCAATGAGGGAAAAGAGAACATCCACATTCATAGAAAATTGAGTATTTCGTGAGATGAGATGTGAAATGTTAAGTGATGAGCGGGAAAGTAATAAGTAACCCGGCAGCAGTTTCTTTGCTATTTATTGTGATCAGGCTACTTTGGGGGAGGGTTGTTTTTTGGAAGCAGGATCAGAATGGCCACGGGTGGCTGTTGTTAATGTAGGGCAGGCAAAAACTGTACCTCTGTTTCCTTAGGGTCTCTGGCAAAGTCTGAGAATTAAATGAATATAAAAAGGTTAACAGAACAAAAGCATACAAGTTATTTAAGTTTTGGGAGACCCAGAAGCCTTCATAAGAAAATGAAGACCCAAAGAGGTGGCGAAAGGTAAACGTTTACATACAGAGTTGAGCAAAGAGTGGCAACTATGGAAAAGTAGCTAAAGTAAAACAGGGAGACTGAAGGAAGATAAGGGTTATTGTAACAAGGTCTCCATGTGCAAATTCTTCCAGACTCAAGTGCTTCTCTGGTGGTGGTTCTTTCCTCTTGGCACTGAGAGGGCAGCTCTCACCTGAGAGTTTCCTCTTCTTTCAGGATGAAAAAAGGGGGGGGGGGGGAATCTGAGTGCCTTTCTTGCACCTCTTGTTTTAAAAAATGCCTTTAACTAAAAATAATATGGCAAGGTGACATTTGGAGGTAGCATGTCCTGAACTCCTTCACTCACATTATCAGTATCATTTCTCCATTGCTGGATGAGGAGCTCATCAAGGCAGAACAGTATCTTTAAATGTTTCAAGCCCTTCGATAAAAAGATTTTAGGCTATCTGAGACCAGCCAGAGACTTTTAGTTTGCATGTCCTGCAATGCATAAAGACCTACCAAATGTAGAATTGAATAGTGAATAGGATGAGGTTTTCCTGCCTGGAAATCAGGGACTGAATTAGAAGGTGTCTTCACTGACAGTAATAAAGCTACATTTTTTGGTGAATGGTTGAATTTTTTGTTTTATTCTGCAAATGTGTGAGGAGAAATAACTATGAGCTAGAAAGTTAAGATGGGTGTCATGGGTGTTATGGACTTATTAAGAAATACTGACAAGAGTTTATGGTGGCTAGAGTGTGAATTTGGGTATCAGAATATCTGAATTTGACCAAGACTCTGTAGGTCCTTTTAGTCATTTCACCCCTCCAGACCCCAGGCTCTGCAGCTGCGAAATGAAAAGTATGTTTTCCAGGAAGTTAATATACAATGTCTAAAACCAATACAGAAAAATTATAGTATAAAATATTGTTTAAAAATACACTTGACTCTTGAACAATGTAGGGCCAGCAAACACTCCCCCACCCCGCAGCCTGTGCAGTCAGAAATTTGCATATAACTTTGACTCCCCCCCCCCACAATTATTTAAAAAAGTAATAGTTCACTGCTGACCGGAAAGCATTTCAATAACAGTCAATTAACACACACTTTGTTATATTTTATATATACTGTATTCTTATAATAAAATAACCCAGGGAATAGAAACTGTTAAGAAAATCATAAGGGACACCTGGGTGACTCGGTTGGGTGTCTGCCTTTGGAGCAGGTCACAATCCCAGAGTCCCAGGATTGAGCCCCATGTTGGATCTCCTACTCAGTGGGAAGTCTGCTTCTCCCTCTGCCTCTCTGCCCGCTTGTGCTTGCGCTCTCTTTCTCAAATAAATAAAATCTTTTAAAAAAAAAATCCTAAGTAAGAGAAAATACACTGAGAGTACTGAACTGTGTTCATTGAAAAATATGTGCGGACCCATGTAGTTCAAGCCTATGCTGTTCAAGGGTCAACTATTGAGACAATTACAAGAACTAATTTTAAAGAGCTGAAAATATTTGCCTCTGGAAAGCAGGGTTGACGGGTAGGAAGGACTGAGTCAGAAGACTGCTGTTTTTCATTATGAGCCTTTTAATGCTGTATCACTGAGCTGTTATGTCATATCAAAATCTGAGTACTAAAGTCTGCCATTTGGCTGTGGTGACTGCCTTGGGCACAGATACAGGTTGGCCGAGGGAGCACGTATTCATTCTGAAACCCAGGTTGAATGGGCAGCAGTAGCAGCCCTGAAGGATAGTCCTTTATATGACAGTGCAAATGTACAACAGAGCAAACCTGGTCATCAGGTCAATGCTTCTCAAGCCTTCAATCAGGTCTCATCTGTTAACATTCTTAGCTAAAACAAGGCCAGACCGGGGGTGCCTGGGTGGCTCAGTTGGTTAAGTGTCACCCTTCAGCTGAGATCGTGATCCCGGAGTCGTGGGATTGAGCCCCACATCAGGCTCCCTGCTTAGTGGGGAGTCTGCTCTTCCCTCTGCCCCTCCTCCATCTCAAGTAAATAAAATAAAAATCTTTTAAAAAAATAAATAAAACAAGGTCAAACCCAAAGTCAAGGGGCAGGAAATATCCTCCACTCATGCAGATGAAAGAGGAAAGAGTGGATATTTCTAAAAGATAATCTACCGTAAGCAATACTTGAGTTGTAAACACTATATGCAATGTATTCATTTGATAAAAATCGATGCTGACCCAGGTCCATTTCAGATCTTGATGGTGATGTAGATGTCTCAGGAGTGTTAAGTCAGGTTCATTCCCTCTCCTCCCTTTCACCACCAAGACCATCTGTCTTGCCATTGTTGTTCTATGCTGGCTATCTCATGCTGCAGCAAGCCACCAGCACGGCTGCCTCCTTCCAAGAGTTTACTGTGGGGCACTGGAACACAATAGCCCATCTTTGCTTGGTCTTCCTTCATCTACGTAAATTCCTCCTTGGTTTCTGAAACACATGTCTAACCCCTTGCCTATTTCCCACCATACTTCAAAACTGAAAGGAGGTGGCTTTTTCCTGCTTCCTCTGTAAACAGCTGAAGATAAAGTCATTCCAGAACTCCCAAAATGCTTTCTTAAAATGCCAAATAAGTACCTTATTTAAAGGTACTTAGGAATTTTGCATAGTGCAGTGTTGCAATTTATAAATCTATGTACAATTCTTAGCAAAAACCACTCTCACCACCATTGTAAGGATCTCATGAAATATATTAAAGCACTTTGTAAACCAACAAAGGCATGCAAGTTATTTCTTGAAAATACATGTTTTTAATAGCTAAACTGAAACTTCCAAAACACCCAGTGTATTTAAAATACTATTTGAGCTCACATATTACTGGCGAGTGATAAGTGACTTAACTTGTATGGAGTTGATGGATGTATCCGCCACTCCTGGGAATTTACTCCCCAGTTTTGCCTATACAAGTAGGACATATGAATAAGGTGATTCAGCGGTTGAGCATCTGACTGTTGATAGCATCTCAGGTGTTCTTCATCTCAGGGTTGAGAGTTCAAGCTGCAGGGGTTTGGCTCCATGCCCGGCAGGGAGCCTACTTTAGGAAAAAAAAAAAAAAAAAAAGTTGGAAATAACCTAAATGTTTATCAGTAGGGCACTGATAAACTCTGAGACATGTCACAGTGGCATATTATCTGAAAAGAAGGAAGTTCCTTTTGAGAAGGAAAGGTCTCCAACATCATGTGGTGGTGGCAGGGAGAGAAGGGGAGAACAATACAGTCTGCTCCATTTCCGTAAGCAAGAAGTAAAACTGTATCTGTTTGTGATTGCACAAGGAAATCCTGGAAAGATGCTCAGGAAACTAAAAGGTTACCCGCAGGGAGCCTGCGAGCGGGGACGAACTGCATGGGGACAAGGATAGGAGTCCATCTGGTCAATGTAACGTTTATCACCTTGGTTTCTGAAATAGGTCCAAGTATCAATATTCAGTTCAAACTTTTAACAAAATTTGAGTTTCTAACTTAAACAAGTGTCACCGATCAGGTCCATGTACTCAGCAGGGCTCGAATCCCGAGGCTGCAGCAGCAGCACCGGGATCTTGGGGGGAAAAACAGCTCTGAGAAACTAACCCACGGGAAATGCTAAGAGTCGCCCAGGACCGGGGGACGGGTGGCCCACCGTGGGGACACGAGCGGGAACAGGTCGGAGGGGACATGGAAGGCGCTCCAGGAAAGGGACCTCGAGCGCGCATAAGAAGCGTGAAGACTCAACTCCGCTCCAGGAAAACGCCTCTTCACAGCAAACGGCCAGAGCTCCCGAAGGGAGCGCGCGATTCAGGGCTGCGGCGCCCAGCTAAGGGTTAACTTCGTGAGGATGCATGAACCAGCGGGATTCCCGAGACGCTGGCGGCGCCATATGGAAACATCCCTGGACTCACAGGAACGACTCGCAAAGGCCGGCGCTCCCCCGCGCCTGCTCTGGGTGGGTCCTGCCGGATGTGACGTAAGCAAGCGAGCGGCGCCGATCGGTGCCCCGCAGGAGGTGAGGCCTGGGCGGCGTGCGTCTGCGCAGTACTGGGGAGGACGGCCCGAATAAGCCGAGGGGGCGTGCGTCTGCGCAGTGCAGGGCCGGGGCGGGGTGGCGAGAGGAGACCACGGAGGGGTCAGCGCGGCAAACGTCTGCGCAGGACCGAGGGGCGGGGCAGAACGAGAAGCCTGGCGGCGTGCGTCTGCGCAGTGCGCGTCTGAGGGTTCGAGTTCGGACGACGTGCGTACGTGCTCGGACGACGTGCGTACGTGCTCGTGTGCGTGAGCGTTTAGTCCGCTTGTGGTTTGGTCGTCCCTGGCGGGGAACTGCTGCGGAAGGGGTCGAGGTTCGGGAGTGTGGGCAGGGTCGAGGTTCGGGTTGGGGGTTGGGGCGCGCTGCGGGCGGCGAGGGGTCACGAAGCCGGCGCGGGCTTCGGAAGGGGACGGCGGAGAACGGGGTCCCGCCGCGCCTGCAGGGCGGGCGGCCTTCGGGCAGGAGCGGACGGGACGGCCTCGTATTCTGCGGGTCGTGTGCAGGGCCTCCTGGTCGGCAGCCGCGGGTCGACGCTGTGTTGGCTGAAGTGCTTTCATGAGCGCCGGTGCTGCGTGGACCGCAGACTCCACAGGAAGCACAGGCTAAAAACGGCTCCGACCCCCGCTTGGCAGCTGCCGTTTGCAGCAAAAGAGCCAAGTGCGAAGAGCGGGTCCAGTTAGGTTGAGTCTAGTGGGGGGAATTCCCATCTTTCTACGTCATTTTAAAAAAATGTGAAATATTTAGCACTGTTAACTTTCCAGAAATTCTTAGTGCACTTATTGGAACTTAAAAGAAAATCCCCTCCAAAAATCTCACCGGCTAATTGCTGAAGACTGTGTCTGTAGCTTTTTGCCCGTGAAATTAAGTTTAGTCGTTTCTCTGAAATAGTATTTCCAAAAATAAGGCTTTCTCCCCGCATTGTGTGAAATGCAAGACCCATGTATTTGTGTTTTAGAAAATTTTGGTTGCAAGAAGTCATTGTATACTGGGTTTTAAAAAAATGGTAAAAGAGAATCCGAACAGTGCTAACATGTGTTAGCAACCTTGCTGTGTTTGCATCTCCAAAAGTACAGCAGTGGAAGTTCTGTGTAAATCAGTATTACCCTAAAGTGCTACTTTACATTCTGTTTATCAGCACCTTTTCCCTAGGAGGCACTTAGTCACTTTGCTTAAAAAATGTACCAAAACCTGAACTTTCGGACTATTTTAGGGTTGCACTGCCAAGATTTTTGAAATTCTTCTTCTTCTTTTAATTAAGTCTTTTAAAAATACAACATAAGAATGGCTTCGAAAAGAGCTCTGGTCATCCTGGCCAAAGGAGCAGAGGAGATGGAGACAGTCATCCCCGTAGACGTCATGAGGCGAGCTGGAGTAAGTCCCCCAGCGTTGTCTACCCTCCCCCCTTTTCAACTTTCTGGGTTTTGAAGTCCTTCTTAATAAGTAATACTCAGTATACCTCATAAGATATTTCAAACACACAAAAATAGAGTGCGTAGTAATGACCTGCTTCTTCTCTGTCCACATTTAATGCTTGTTAACATTTTGCCATATTTCTCATAGACCCACTTCTTGAGGAACAGGTGCATTAAAGAAATAAAGCGTTGCCCAGCCCTCTTTGTATATTTCCCTGGTATTATTCCCCTTCTGGCCCCAGAGATAACTGTCTGCTCATTGATGTGTATCCATCCCATGCATGTCTTCAGAATAGCGTTAGACTGCATTTGCATTTTGCATGTGTCTGTCTGTCTCTTTCTATATATATATCCATAGTGAGCACTTAAATAGCATTTACTGATGTTAGGTGTCATTCTAAGCACTTAATAAACTTGATTAAGCCCTGTAACAACCCTGTGAGTTACTGCCATCCTCTTCATACAGTTGAAGAAACCGAGGCACAGAGAGACTAGCTAAGGTGTCCATGTTGTAGACTTAGTGAGGATAAGAGCCAGTACTTCGATCCTAGCAGTCTGACCCCAAAGTCTGTTAACCCTTCATTTTTCTGGTTCTCATGAATGAAGACACATCCAGATCCGGTTTGTTTATTTAAAATTGCTGCTTATTTTTATGTTCTAGGAATATGCGCCAGTCTACCCATTCTTCTGTTATGCTGCTTCAGGACATTATAATACTTTAATAGTCTTGTACAGGTTTCCTTATGCAAATGTGTGGAAGTTTTTCCTGATTTTATTCCTGAAAGTGGAATTGCTTGGCCAAAGAACAGCCCACAGGTGGCTTTACCAGATTTTGCCACATGGTTCCCCAAAGTACCAACATGTGGGCCCACCAGCAGTATAGGGAAATTCTCATTTTCCCAGTACCAGCTCTTGGTTTTATTAGCTTCATAAATTTTTGCAAGCTAAAGTAATATTTCATTATTTTAACTTGTCTATCTTTAGGAAACACTGTGGTATTTAAATAGCAACAATATCTTTGTAATTGTTTTTTTGGTAATTTTAATCTTTGTAATTGTAATCTTTGTAACAACATCTTTGTAAGATGGATTATTAACATGATGATCGCCCAAAGCAGAACAGTTGTGGGAGAAAGGACACTAACCAGACAGGGTACCAGGACAGCATCTGTAAATCAAGACTGTCTCAGGCAAATGGAGAGAGACCTAGTTATTATAGTTAGCTAACTTACTAGCTTAAAGTCAGCATGGTTTTGTTGCAGTATTTCCTGCCAAGTTATTTTAAAACAGCAGCTATGAAAATGTTACTCTAAATTTATGTTTGAATGTTTTATTTGATGTCCTCTTTCTCTTAGATTAAAGTCACCATCGCGGGTCTGTCTGGGACAGACCCGGTACAGTGTAGCCGAGACGTCGTCATTTGTCCTGATGCCAGCCTGGAAGAAGCAAAAAAAGAGGTTTGTTCTCCATACCTGATGTTACTCCTCCTGTGCCTTCCTTATCGGGTTCTTCATATGTCTTTTGATTACATCTCAGGCTGTTAGCACTGACTTATTTTTAAAAAGTTACTTTGGGGGACGCCTGGGTGGCTCAGTTGGTTAAGCAGCTGCCTTCGGCTCAGGTCATGATCCCGGCGTCCTGGGATCGAGTCCCACATCGGGCTCCTTGCTCCACGGGGAGCCTGCTTCTCCCTCTGACTCTGCCTGCCACTCTGTCTGCCTGTGCTCGCTCTCGCTCTCTCTCTCTCTGACTAAATAAATTAAAAAAAAAAAAAAAATTAAAAAGTTACTTTGGTTGGATGTCTTCCCCACTGTGATAAGCCCTGGGAAGTCGAGGACTCTGCCGTTTTTCGCTCTGTATCCACGGAAGTTGGCAGTTCCATGCTGCCTGTGCTCAGTGAGTGAGTGGTACACTGTCATCAGTGTTCCTCTGGCCTCGAAGGCCGCTTTGCCTCCTGATACATCCTGATTCATCACCTGATACAAGGAGTCACCTGCCACATTTCCTGTTTCTTATTTATTCAAAAGCTGCTTTTTGCCTTTCCATTTTCAGTGACACGGACATAGCCGTGTGATCCATTTTACGTGGGACAGCTCATAGTTGATTAGTGGTGTGATTAAGGGAGGAGTAAGAATTCTCGTGAAATTGTGAGACTTTATCGACAGCTAACACTTGGGAATCTTTGAAGAGCTAAGGTCCCTTTTCTCAGAAGCAAGGCCACCCAAACATGCACAGGCGCTTTAGCCCACCCTTCCTTGTGGTTCACTGCTTAATGGCCATGTGATAGGGCTGTGGGCCATATGCTTATGGAGCATCTACGTGGCAGGAAAACCGGCAGAGGCAGCTCGTCGATGGCCATTCGTGCCCTGCCAAGAAGCCCAGAGTGTGATTCCTGTGCTCGGCTCTCCTCACTCAGAGAATGGTTTATTCCTATCTGATAAGTTCACATATTTCAATGCCAGATTGTAGAGGATGGGAATATTGGTATATATATAGAAGGTGTTGAGAGGTTCTAAAGAACATGTTCAAAGTGGCTGACTAGAGGTAGGTACTCCCTGTTAACTGTTCTGTTTCAGCTTGTGTCTGGGTGTCTTAGAATAGTGGTCACCTTTTGTATCTGTTTATTCAGATTCTAAAAGGAGTGAAAGAAGTTCTGTACTGAACATACTTTCTGTTCAGTTGGTAGTTTTGCTTGGTTTTAAAGCAACAGTAGAATGTTCCCTGTCTTCAAGAGCAATTCTAAGCAATATGTGTTACCCTAAGTATGTACTAAGTTGTCACTTGGTGATCTGCTGAATGACTAAATTTTTAAAACTCTTTTCACATCTTTAAAGTATTTTAAACCAATTTCCGTATCATAAATTCAGCAAGTGTGGACTCGGTAGATCTCTGGGCTGTTGGGTGCTTGGACCACGAAAACACTGCCGTTGTGCCCCGCCCCATGTATCACTTTTCACAGAGGTGGAAGCTTTTTTCTGTGCCTTTCACTTAAAATTTGTTTTCTTTTCATTATTTTTATGACTGTACATTCTTATTAAAAAAGTAACTCTTATACAGCATGGACCTACAAAAAGTCCCAAGTGTTGAAATGTCCCTTTCTCACTGTCCCCTTGCCACCATCCTGCTCCACACCCCAGTAGCAGCTGGGCTGCCTGTTTGGTCTGTGGGTGTCTGCAGACCATACCTGTGTATCCCATGTATGTTGGGACTACATGCTTAAAAAAAAAAATGTTTTAAAGTAAGCTCTGCATCCAACGTGGCATGCAGACTCACAGCCCCAGAGAATAGGAGTCACGTGCTCCACAGACTGAGCCAGCCAGACACCCCTTTTTTTTCCTTCTACAAGAATGAGATCATGTTACACCTGTAATTCTGCAACACGGACATCCTTTTGTGGTAACTGTGTTTAGAGTTTTCACTAGTTACGACAACACTGCACTGTGGAGAAAGACCTTCCTTTATGTAACTGCTCTTCTGTGAACAGTGTTTTGCTCAGACCCACATTTACAACCGGGAAGTGTTGTTGAGCTATCACTGTAGTGCGCATTTCAGATGAAATGTTTTACCATTTTTTTTCTTCTTAACTACAGGGACCTTATGACGTAGTCGTTCTGCCGGGAGGCAATCTGGGTGCGCAGAATTTATCTGAGGTAAAAACCACATAGAGGAATTATTTCAGCATCTGCCTGGGTTCTGTTGGTTTTGTTGCTAAAGTATTTCAGGAAGGAGACTGGGAATAAAGTAGGAGCAGGTAAAATGAACAGAATGGTGTTCTGGCTTAATTAAGGAAACATCTCTACTAACATTTATCACATGAGTAAACGAAATTGGTGGAACAGTCCTCTGTGAACAGATTCTGTGTCTGCAGTAGAAGAATGAATCTAATTTTGTGTGTCATGAAGGTTTAAGCATAAAGGGGCTGGGGCCCGGGAGCTGCAGGGGAGTGAACTGCCAGTGGGGGGTGAAAGATGGCTTCAGCACAGGCCCCTGCTTCTTCACCGAGGTGCTCTGCGCGGAGCCAGCCTGCCGGAATAGCGGGAGAGAAGGGAGGGGCGCGGCCGACAGAAGCCTACAGAGCAGGTCGGATCTGACGTGGAGACTCTGCTGGACCCTGTTCCTTACTCGGCCGTCCAGAAACACCCAAAACGCCACACACCCTTCCTTTTCCTTCTCTGTCCCAGGAGCACAAAATGGCAAGGGTCAGTTTGCCCAAGGGAAGTTACTTTTCTCATCTCATCTTTAAACATCTTTTTAAAAAGGATGCCCTTCCCTTCTATCAGACGCCTTGCTTAGGTCTAACAATGTAGAGACGGCGTGAACTTGGTAATTTTTCTATTAATGATTTAGAAATGTTAGAAGATAGATTGAAGATCTTGCAGTTTCAACTAAAAGCAGATTCTCCCAGGGTTTCCAGCTGGAGATTGAACTTGTGGCTTCATGATAACTTGATGTGTTTGGGCTTTCCTTGAACAGTCTCCTGCTGTGAAGGAGATACTGAAGGAACAAGAAAAAAGGAAGGGCCTCATCGCTGCCATCTGTGCAGGTAACGTGCAGACCCGTCCTGTGGTAAAATGAGTTGTTGGGTTTTCTTCAAAAATACATGACAGGTAGTCTTGAATCAGAAGATTTTGTTCCACATACTCGCCCTTCACAGAGCATGAAGGGCATCCGTACTGGCCTATTTAGTTTGGGTGGCATGAAGTTGGTGTCACTTCAGAAATGAGTACAGTTGTTCTCTTTTCTGCCTCTCTGTGCTTTTGGTCTATGTTCCGTGAAACTTAATGGTTTCCGTGTTTGGTTGACCTCTGAGGAAAATAATGCCCTCTGGAATTCAGTAAACAGCTTGTTACAGCAGATCTCTGTGCCAGGAAGTATGTCTGCCAGCACCCAGTCAGCAAGAATCGGTCAGACATAAACATAACAGCGCTGTCCTGTGCTTGCCCTGTGGATTCAAGGCCTCGGGGTGCTTTCTGCCTGATCCTCCATGTTCAAGTTTAGATCTTAGGCACCGTGTTATCTGTCACGTAGTTTAGGAGGTTGTTGGTCCTTCATAGATGTCCCCACATCTTAGAAACTTGGTAATATTTGGTTTTCTGATTCCACTGTAAAATCCAGTCTCAGTGCTCCAGTGTCCTGGCACTCTGCCATCTGCATTTTTTCCGTATAACTTTGGCCAGTGCCGCCTTCGTTATTGGTCTTTATGAGGTCTTTGTCAAAAGAATAAATAAATGAATGGATAGTTAGATAAAATGACACGATGTTTTGGTCAGTACGAGGGACTGGTTAAAGAAGTTACAAGCCCGGGATCCTGGGGACTTTGCATAATTCCAGGAGAGATTCTCGGGAGTTCTTTCAAGGGGGTCATAAGGTGGAAGCAGATATTAAGACATTCTTTGCCCTTTTCCTTCCCATTCTCAGAGGAGTGACAGGAGAGTGGGGCGATGCCATCATTTGGGCGTGGCATGGATGCTCAAGTATTGTTGTGTTGTAAACGTTTCCCAGTTTTAATTTCTAACACGTGGCAGTTGCTGGTTGACGTAACCCACGTAAAAGCTCAGGGTTCCAAAGACCCGGCTGTTTAAGGACCACAGAGATGACCACCCTGGCAGGGCCTGTCCTCGGGTTCCAGTCAGCGCCAGCCCCTTGACCTGCCCTCGGGCACAGAGCTTTCTCCTCCCTGAAGGACGCTGCAGTCCCTGAGGCCACAGCCTCATTCTTAGGTTCTCTAACCAAAGGGAGAAAGGAAGTCTGGGGCTATTTACTGCTGAAAGTAAATAGCACATGTCAGTGTCCTTCTGTGTCACTGAGGTGGCAGAGTCATTAGCCAAATCTGGCTCACTGTCGGGGGCTCAGGCAGCCTGAGTGCCGTGCTGAGGAGCTCAGGCCGTGTAATCAGTTAAATCGACGTTAGCCCTAAGCAGTGCTCTCGCCTTGTGTATGTGTTGCTGAACGCTCTGTACTGCTCCTCTGGGTGCGGCCCAAAATAGGAAGAGTGGTGAAAAATAAGATTCGGAAGTGTTGCAGTTGGGAACTGCCCACTGTACTGAGACAATGTTCGCTTTGCCCCTGGTATTGAGGGATAATATGGAGTCACTGAGACAAACTGGAAGGGAGACTGTCTTGATGAAGAGACAGGGAAAGGAGCCTGGAGGTGACGGGCCCAGGAGTCCTCAGATGCCTGGCTCTGGGTACCAACTCCGGGACATGGGGGTGGGGGGGGGGGTGGGGTGACCTGTTCTCTCTACACGTCACCACACGGTGGCACTGTTGGCTTCTGTGTTGTGGCCCAAGGGGCTTCTGCCTGCCTTGCTCTCTGCTCTCCGCTGGCTGGGTCTGTGCTGCAGACTCAGCAACATTTCATTCGCCAGAGTTTCAAGTAATGGCAGGTAAATATCTCTTCTCGAATTCTCCAAATAGGATTTTTAAACCCCCAAAGCAGTAATTTTGGGCTCACCATGATGAGAGAGGCATCACAGAATTCCTATATCCAACCGAAACACGAGTTTATTAACGTTACCAGAGGCAGCGATTTTATCAGCTGAAGGGAGCAGCTGAAAACCCCTGACTCACTGTACGGTCACCTCTCAGGGTCTGCTTTCAAGTACAAGGTCATATAGGGAGTTATTTCTTATCTCTTAAAATCTTAGAAAGAATTCAGGGTAATTGATGAGTCCATTCAAGTAAAATTTGAATGGCAATTATTTAGACTTTACAGACTTAAAATTTGCCACCATACATGGCTGTCCTGTGTGTAGCATAAAAGTAAGGTGGAGAGAGACATCAAATCTATTTGACGCTTTTGATTTAGGAGATAGAAATTGGGACTTGGCTTGATGTCAGGCGGAAGGCTTATGTAATTAAGTATTATTTGTTGATCTTCCTGGGAATAGCAGCTGTGATCTAGCTGGTAGGTAGAGTCTATAACTCCCTTTTCCTTGGAACTGTGTTGATAAATGAAAAGTCAGTGAGAGCAGGTGCGTGCATTGGCTGAAGCTGAAGCTCGTGCGCTCAGTCCTCTGGGCTTAGCCACGGCACCCCAGCCCCTTCTGAAGGTTACGCTGCTGTCCCCAAGCACGTCTTTCTAGGTGTGGCATGGGGCTTGGAGAAAAAAAGTTAGAATAACTACTGTTTTTAAAGTTTTAATGTAACAAAGTTATAAGATATTTCTGCTTTTGGTCCTTATTTGAGGACTGTTACTTATGAAATATGCTTGTGGTTATCAATGAAATTGATCGCTTTCAAAAGTGAATACATTTGGATAAAAGTCTCAGTTAGCAACTACATGTTTCAGAGGATCAGAAATGGACATTTGTGCAGGACCTTAAGTGGTTTTTAATAAAGAAATGCTGGAGTCCTTCTCTCTCAGACTTCAGGCATTTCACAGGGCTGGACAATGTCCTGTTCCTTGTAATAATCCTGCCACCTGGGATGTTCGGGTGGGTCGATGGAGGAATGAGTGCTCATCTTTCATTTTCAAGTAGAAAAAATTAGTCTGTGAGGTCGCAGTCAAGCCCAGCAGTTGGGAGAGCACCAGCTGCCTTTTATGTGCTCAGAGGAAGCCTTGGTGGTCTCCCCTGCTCCGACCCCTGGGAGCCCTGCCTCAGTTCCTTGAAGGGGGCCACACGCCGTTTATCTGGATGCTTCTCGGTGTGTTTGGATTAGATGGGTATTGAAGTATCTTGGGTTCATGCTCTTGCCAGATGTGCTCAGCAGATGGTTTCTTACAAACATACTTACCTCTCATATGAAAAAGTGTTTAACTTCAGAATCATAAGTATATTTTAGGTAAGAGCCTCCTGGTTTTGAAGACTCCTGCTGCTGTTGCAATTTTTAAACCATTGGTTTTCCTGTGTCCACCCTTAAGTCTTTCTGTTAATCTTCTTTTTAGGTCCTACGGCTCTTTTGGCTCATGAAATCGGTTTTGGAAGCAAAGTTACAACACACCCACTTGCTAAAGACAAAATGATGAATGGAAGTAAGTATATCCTTCTATTTTAATGTCTAGAAAGACCTTCCAGAAAGCTGCCATTTAGCACTGTTTCCTGCCCGGGTTAGCCCTGTGCAGAGAGGCTGGGGGTTGAGGTGCGGGCTGTTCTTAGCTTTCTTCTCAAGCATTCCAGCTAGAGGGAGGGTAGAGAGAGGGAGCCAGCGGGGGGGGGGGGGGGCGGAGATGGTGCGTGCCTGTCTCTGTGTGCGCCCTGACGGGGACGCGGGCTGCGCAAAGGCCAGCCAGACGCCTGATTGTCCTAGATGGGAATGGTTATGAAATGCCAGGCTTACTAGGATTCTCTACTAAACACTTTGCCAGATGCCTGAGGGTAAACTTTAAACCTTGACAGCAATTTCAGAAAGTGCCCTTTCACCTGCAGTCCAGAGTAAAGTGAACATCGCTCTCTTCCTGGGTGGTGGGTCTGTTTCCTTGGGTGACATTGTTTTGGTTTTTTTTTTGTTCGTTCATTTAGATTTGTTTGTTTATTTTTAGAGACAGAGAGCATGAGGGGAAGGAGGAGGGACAGAAGGAGGGGAATAAGCAGACTGCCCGCTGAGTAGGGGCCCAGTGGAGGGGTCGATCCCAGGACCCTGAGGTCATGACCTGAGCCGAAACCAAGAGTCAGTCAGCTGACTCGGCCACCGAGGTGCTCCCTTGGGTGGCACGTTTCTTTTATAAATAACAGCTAGACAGCTAATTTTTATTAATTTATTTTTATAAAAAACAATTTATATTCGTGGTGTAGAGTGTAAACAATACAAAAGGGTGATGAAGTCAAAACATAAAGATGCCTTTTCTTACTTCCTTGCCCCCTTTCTGCTTTTCAGCAGTAGCTTCTGTTAGAAAGTTCCCTGTGCAACTCTAGAACTTCTCTGCACATATTATCCTTTGTATTTTAATGGTTTGGTATTTCTTTGTTTTTTTGTTTTTTTAGATTTTTATTTATTTATTTATTTGACAGAGAGAGAGAGAGAGAGATCACAAGTAGGCAGAGAGGCAGGCCGAGAGAGAGTGGAGAGCCCAATTCAGGGTTCGATCCCAGGACCCTGAGATCATGACCTGAGCCAAAGGCAGCAGCTTAATCCACTGAGCCACCCAAGTGCCCCTGTGTTTTAATGTTTTTTGTTTTTTTTTTTTTAAAGATTTATTTATTTGACAGACAGAGATCACAAGTAGGCAGAGAGGCAGACAGAGAGAGAGGAGGAAGCAGGCTCCCTGCTGAGCAGAGAGCCCGATGTGGGGCTCCATCCCAGGACCCTGGGATCATGACCTGAGCTGAAAGCAGAGGCTTTAACCCACTGAGCCACCCAGGCGCCCCTATTTTAATGTTTTTACTCAAATGAGATCTAGATAAATTGTTTTGCTGCTTGCTTTTTAAACCTAAGATTGTATCCTTTGAGCGCTGGGGGGTAGGGGTCATCTCTCAAGCATTTCTTTAACTAGAAGGCGGTGTGTGACTCCCCAGCAAAGCAGGGTGACCAAGCACCTGAGGTACGAGTCCGTACTGACGGAGCCTTCCCCGTGACCACTGCCGCTCTCAGCACGAGCTTCAGAACACCAGCCCCGTACTGTGTTGTCAGGTGGCATCTTCCTCTGCCATCTGTCCCTGGAGTGCCTGTAGCAGAGAGGCAGAGACCTGGGAACTTGCAAAGAGAGAGAAAACTCACACTTGTGTGGGTAATTGCAAGAGCATCTGAAATTTCCAGTTAGAAGCCAGAAGTGGCTCGGCTGGCGCTCAGCCCGCAGGGAGGCGAAGCGGCTGGCTCTGGGTGAAACATCAACCAACCTCATTTCATTGAGCAAACAGCAAGACAACACGGTAACGTTAGCAGCTGATGTCGGGGTTACCTTGTTTCCCCTGCCTCAGGCCTGCTGGAGGCTGATACTGAACTAAGACAAAAAGGAGGGCAGGTAGCATCGCTTTGGCGGTCTTTACAGCCAAGTCGAGCTGTGCATTTTCACCATATCTTTTCTAATCAGTAGCAGACCTTGCTTTTCAGAGCAGTGTTAGGCGCACAACAAAATGAAGCAGGATGTGCGGAGTTCGCGCGCGCTTCCTGCCTGGGCGCGTGCGCCGTCTTCCTCGCCTTCCTCTCCCGCACCCCAGCGGTCTCTGAGTTAGGGTCTGTGAACCTGCCCTGACGCAGCATTATCGGTCCAAATCCATCATTCATGTTAGGGTTCACTCTTGCTGTTGGACATTCTGAATATTCTTTTTTTTTCTTTAAGATTTTATTTATTTGACAGAGATCACAAGAAGGCAGAGATGCTGGCAGAGAGAGAGGAAAGGAAGCGGGGTCCCTGCTGAGCAGAGAGCCCGATGCAGGGCTCGATCCCAGGACCCTGAGATCATGACCTGAGCTGAAGGCAGAGGCTTTAATCCACTGAGCCACCCAGGGGCCTCTGTTCTGAATATTCTTAAATCTGATCCAAGGTAGTATATTCTTAAAAATTTAGAATTTTATTTTAGTTGCTAGAAAGATACTTAGTTGTTGATAAAACCATCCATGTGGAAAGTGATTTTTTTTTTTTAAAGGGTCTTGCTGCTGAGCATTTTTAAATGTAGGAATAGAATTTACTTAGGGTGCCTGGGGGGCTCAGTTAAGCGTCTGCCTTTGGCTCAGGTCTTGCTCCCAGGGTCTGGGGATCAAGTTCCATGTTGGGCTCCCTGGTCAGTGGGGAGTCTGCTTCTCCCTCTCCCTCTAGCCCAACCCTCTGCTCATGCTTGAGCGCATTCTCGCGCTCTCTCTCACTGTTAAATAAATAAAATCCTCAAATCTAAAATCTTTAAAAAAAAAAAAAAAAGAATTTACATGGAGCTAAAGGAGAGGTTTGGGAGAGTTGGGAAGATCGGAATCAGGCTTCCTTTAGTCCTTACGACATATTGGGGGAAGGGTCGAGTAGTAGGCCACTTGTTCTTCCTTTATCTGAAGGTGATCTGTTGTGTCTGTTCTCTTGTAATGCCTCAAGAACTCTGAGGTTGATTAGGAATAGAAGCAGATTAGATTGTTTACTCTTAGAGATTATAAAGTACATTCACAGACATTATCTCCATGGAGCCTCGCGGGCCCTGGTGCCCAGCGAGGCAGGTACTGACTTCACAAATGAGGAAACCGGCTCGGAGAGGCCCAGCGACTTGCCCAGAGTCAGGCTGGAACTCAGGCCCCGCCTCTGTCCCAGTGAGGCTCCCACACACGTTTAAGTTACGAGGTATTGAGTTCATCCAGTAAGTCCTACTGTGAAGAGAAAAATGCTGGAAGCATCTGCCCCTTCAGAGGCTCCGAGAGGTGGAGCTCTCATCAGCTCCTGGGTGTCTCCTCTGGTGTGCTCAGTAGATAAGAGTGAAATTTTTGCTCAGATAAGCAATCCAGTGAGAAGACTGACACAGTCTTCCCGTTTCTCCGTTTTTAAATGAAGAAATTGTGACTTCAGTAGCCTTTCCAGTTCCTCCCTGTCGGTGGTGCTAGGAGGCCCAGTCTGGAAGCTGAGCCCGGAGGAGCTGGGCCCCGGCCAGGGGGTGTGGGCGCGGCTCCCTGCTGGGGGCGGTCTCCTTCCCCCGCCGAGCCTTGGTTTCTCACCTGTCCTCTGAGGATACCGGTGGCCCCTGCTTCGCAGGGCTGTTGACAGGTCCCGTGAGTTACTTACTGTGTGTAATGCCTGCAGAATGTTGCCTGGCACGAGCCCGCGCGGGGGAGGGGAGAGCTGGTAAGTGCCCAGCTCTGGGCCGGGTGCTGGGAGGCCAGCAGCGAACAGGCTGTCCTCACCGGGCCGCCGTGTGTCATAATGACACCGCCCCCGGTCCTGCACCTCTGCGGGACTGGACTCCCACAGCAGGTCTGGGCGGCTGGCATCCTCCCCAATGTACAGAAGGAAAAGGTGAGGCTCAGAGCAGTCAGCTGACTGCTGAGTGTCAGCCCTGGGATTTGAATCCAGAGCTGCTGCGCTCAGAGGCCAGTGATTTTTTCCTTAAAGGGCCAGAGCGTAAATATTTCGGGCTTTGGGGACATTGGGTGTGGATGGCAACTACTCTGCTGTCCCAGAGCCACTGACCAAGCAGGTGAGACGTGCGCCAGTAAAAGCTGCGGTTCGGTGCTGACCCCTCACGTACAGTTGCCTTTCCTCTGAAGAGACTTCGGGATTTGGAAGGCTTGCTTCAAGTTAAAAAGAAGTTAATAATTAATGCTTCGTGGCAACGGAGGTGTCCATTTGCAGAGTTCCCAAATCCGCATCAGCTGAACTGCACACACGGGCTCGGGCTTGCTGGTCCCGGCATGTGCGTGTTGTCCTTGTCCGTCATGGCCGCTAGGTGGAGGTAGTTGGCCAGTACGGACTGTTGGTTCGTCCTGGTGGAAACTGGAAAGAGCTGTGGAGCCTTGAAAGGTCTTGAACCAGTCTAAGCTGTGTTTGTAATATTTGCCCACGAAGGGGTTGTTCGGTGAGCCGTTTAGAAATCACCCGCCGGCAGTTCATCTGTGAGCTCCGGAAGATTCGACCCAGCCAATGTTCTGGTTTAGCATCTGACATTGCCTTGGCCCGGTGTGACCATCAGTAAGTGAGGTTAGAGATGAAAACCTTTTCTCTTCAAACTGGAGAAGATCTTTTCTTCTCTAGTAGGATAACTAGGAAACTTGTGCTGTGCTGTAGGCAGTTAGTTTCGTGAGTGACTTGATTTCTAATAAGGATAATAGGACATAAACTGCGCTAGGTGTTCTTGATCACTCGCAAAGGACGTGAACATGAGTGTGTGGTTTCTAAGGCCCGAGAATGCAGCGGAAGCTGAGTGGTGTCTGTGTGGCGCCGCCAGCAGCCCCGTCGCCCAGGACAGGCAGCGGGGGTCCTCCCTGCCACCCACGTTCGGTCCTGCGTGTCGTCTCTGAGGTTTCTTAAACTTTGATTTCTTCTCTGTCCCCACTGTCCCCACCCAAGTCACCATAAGCTCCCACCAGGATGGCAAGTTCTTCTCTGTCTTCCCCTTTGGTTCCTTCCAGTCCATTCTCTGCGTGGGTCTGACCCAGAGGTGTGCCCACCAGGATGGGGAGTACAGAGTCACCTTTAGGTGCTGGAGGAAGTTGGCAGAGGCTTCTCCTGGGGGCAGAACCAGATATGCTCTGATGTGCACTTGGAAGGGTGACCTTTTGTGGTGCTGAGCCGCGAGTGGCGAGAAGGGCGGCCGAAGGGGAGGGCTGGGACGCGCAGATTGTGTGTGAAGGGGCAGATGCGGCGAGGAGAGAACACGCGTGTTCGTAGGTTCCCCTGACAACGTGGGGGCACCCCCGGGTTCCATCAGTGTTCTAGGCCACGTGAGGCCGATGGCGGCCCAGCCTTTTGAAGAGAGGCAGTAAACAAGGAGACTGTTTGTACCAGGTCCGTCCTGGGAGGTGCTGGTGTAGTGACCCGAGCGACCCCATCTGGGGAGGGATCACGTGTACCTCCTCTGACGGGGGGGTGGGAGGAGGTGGGAAGAGCTTTCTGTGCAGTGGAGGCAGGGGCCCGGGGAATGCCCGTGGGAGCCCGGTGGAGACAGGTTGGGGGGGCCAGGTTGCGGGGGCACTGCTGCTCCTGAGGAGTTCGGGCCTGGTTAGTCTGTGCACAGGGACGTTTGGTGACTGCTTGTGCGGACGGTATGGCCTTGGGGAGCTGATGCTGAGGAAGCCCAGGTTTGTGGCTGTGATATGCCCAGATGTCACATTCCCTGAATTCAGATACAGGAGAAGCACATTCTTGGTTTATTGTATTTGCCTCCAGAAAGCTAGTTGGGGAACACAGAAGGGGCCCCCGAGAAATGAATATGGTTTCTCCCTCCACTCATCTCCCTCATCCCGCCCCTGGGTGTCAGGTCTAGGTTTTGCTTGTTTTTGAGACAGCACAGTGTGTGTGTGTGTGTGAGAGAGAGAGAGAGAGAGAGAGAGATACAGGCAGTCTGAGGGGGACTCTGAGTGACAGGAGTCTGCGTGACAGGAGTCTGTAGCCTGTGACACGGCGCCTGCGTGATAGGAAGTGTGCGCCGCAGGAGGTCTCCGACGTGGAGTCTGGCGTGGCGTCTGCGGGGCCGGCAGTCTGTAGAGAAGGCAAGGGAAGGTGGGCCTCTCAGGAGAGAAGAACTGATTTTCAGGAGAGATGAAGGGGCCCTTGGGAGAACACATGGGAGGGGTGATGGTTTGTGACAGTCCAGGCGTGGTGTGGACTTGGGGCCCCCTCTCCTGCGACACGAGTCCGTCTTCCCAGTTGATGGACTCCGAGGGGACAGGACAGCCGAGGAGGACCGGGCTTCAGGCAGGAGCGGGGGTCCAGAGGAAGCCCCTCCCAGCGCTGGCCGTTCCGCCGGTGGTCGGTGCCGGTGCCCGGGCGGACCCTCGAGCCCCGCGGATGTGCCTGCCCCCCCCCCCCCCCGCTGCCTCACGCGCGCGAGGGCTTTCGCAGGTGCGTTTGCCCTGCGTGAATTGTGGTGTGTCCCTCAGCGGCCGGGTGTCCTCGCCTCCTGGCCGTGGGCAGCCGCCGTGGTGGGTCCGCGCTGTGCTCACCGGAGCCCAGCCCGCCTCCCGGCACCGTCTCCGGGGCTGGCTCGGTTGGGTTGACGTGAGAGCAGTCCTGCGCTGCACCGGCGCGGGCTCGCAGAGCGGTGCTCACGGCTGTCCCGCAGAGCCCGCTGCCGTGTAACCGCTTCTCGTTCGACTTCGCAGGTCATTACAGCTACTCCGAGAACCGCGTGGAGAGGGACGGCCTGATCCTCACGAGCCGTGGGCCCGGAACCAGCTTCGAGTTCGCGCTCGCCATCGTCGAGGCGCTGAACGGCAAGGACGTGGCTGACCAAGTGAAGGCCCCGCTCGTTCTTAAAGATTAGAGCAGAAATCTTTGATCACGAAGTAGGGAAATGGGCCATTGGTAATCGTTGTCAGCGTGTTTGCTCGAAGCAAAATGGGCAATTCCTGCGCCGGTCCCCACGGTCCTGAACCTCGATGACAGAGTACATGGCATTTAGCAAACTACCGATAGTGACCTTGTCTCTGCTTTCCCCTCGGTCGTGTGTGTGAAATCAAAGTCACGGTCAGCCTCCCTTGCGTCCGTCAGCTGTCGGTGGAGCTGCTGGGCTACCCGAGCGCAGAGCTCACTGGACACAGCGAGGAGGAAAAGTTGAAAAGCCAAGATCTAAGAAGCTTGTGATTTTCTCCCATTTGTCAACTGTGTATTGTTAATGTGCTATTAAAAACACTGATGAAGGCAGCTGTCCTAGTGAATTTTTGTTGACCAGTTCCTTTTTCTGCTGCAGAAAGGGTCTTCAGATGGAAGTGAAAACCTCTCGAGGCTGGCCCAGCCTGTTTTCACTTCTTCAGTTAACAGACCTGAGGGGCTGATGTGCACGCAGCCCGGGCCCACCAGCCAGGTACCCCCCTCCATGCCTGCCCACGGGACCCGGGTGAGACCCACCAGTGCGTGCGACTCCAGTCGGGGCCCTTTGCTGTGTCTGCCGCAGCCGTTCTGTCTGCTGAGCGGCCAAGAGGACAGGCAGGGAGCCTGGAGCCGCTGGCAGCCGACCTGTCACTGCGGAGAGCCTGGCCAGGAATGCTGGGAACTGTGCTTGGCCTGGGATCCCGTGGGACCTGAACAAGAGTGACTCCTGGTTGTTCACAGAAGCCCGCAGCCCCCTGCGCTTTTTCACCTCCTGCTGAGTGACTGCTGCATCTCCAAAGGCGGGGAACAGGGTTAAGTCTTCTGAACACGGCACTAAGCTACCGAGGAAAGCCCTTAGCTGAACGACCTCATCGCGGGATACGCCTTCTTCTTGCTCCCATTCCTTTGCCCTTGACCTCCTCTGGCAAAGAGCAAATGCAGCAAACGTTGTAGCAAGGCCAGCTGGGAACTTTTCAACAAGAGGGCCGTAAGGGCTCTGGCACAGCTACTCGGGGGGCCTTGTAGCACCAAAGTGGCAGACTAGGCACACGTTAGGCAATAATCATGGTTGTGTCCCAACAAAATTTGCAAAACCAGGCAGCTGTGGGCATTTGGCCCTTAGGCTGCACTTTGCTGACCCCAGGACTGGGAGGCAAGGCGGATCTTTTTTTTTTTTTAATGCAGACCTGTAACTGCACTTTCTAATAAACTGTGGTGCTATAAAGAGACTGCTTGGGGTGACAGGTTGGTTGAGAGTATTCTGAGAGGAGAGTAGGGTAAGGACCAGTGATGGGGTCACTGTACCTGATTAGCGAAGGCCTCTCCGGGGGATCTTGGAAACCTGGGACTTGGGTGTGAATGAGGCAGGTCTGGTAGCATTCCAGGAAGGAAAAGCCGGAAGTGCAAAGGGCCTGAGGCAGGAGCACCCAGGGTGTGGAGGGACAGCAAGGGGGCTGGTTGTGGGGGAACTCAGGGAGGTGAAGGTGGGGAGGCAGCTGGAGCCAAGGCTTGGAACTTAAGAGAAGAAGCCATCAGGGAGGAAGCCAGTCTTACTTGGCTCAAAGACCCGAACGAGAAGGGCCGCCGCAGGCCCAGGGGTGGGAGTTCTGCGGCATCGGGGCGGAAGGCCGCGGTCGGGTGCCCGTGCACGGGTGGCAGGAGCCGCGCTTGGGCGCTTGGCCGCATCTCTGACTTGAATACAAGGTCAGATGGAGCTTCTGTGTCTGGAGCCGGAGGAAGTGGTTGAGGGTGGGCGGGGTGGCTGTGGAGATGAGATGGACAAACGGGGTGTCTGTAAAACACACTTTCACTGAGGAACGAGGAACCAGAAAGTCCCAAATTACTGACCGGAGAACAGTGAGCGTTTGTAAACTCTCTGAAGTTCCCTGGGTTTTACCAGCCGCCCCGGCTCTGAATAGGCCCCCTGGAATTTCAGAGGATCCACAGGAAGAGAACCAGCGAGAATGGGGGATCATTTGAATTTTTGTGCACTTAGGGCAGCCAGAAAAGGTGGTTCCAGAGTGGCCGACAATGCAGGAGCATTTCTGAGAGGATCCTGAATCCGAGCTCAGGTGTTACTGGGGAGGGCGGCCACCTTGCCTGCACCTTGGGCCCCTCTGGCTGGGTCAGGAACCACTGGCTTTAGACACGTCGACAGGCAGCGGCTTCCACCCTCTCTAGGCAGCGGCTTCCACCCTCTAGCTGCAGCTTTCGGTGCTAAACACACCGGCTGCCCTCCGAGGGAGCTGGGGGGCGGGGAGCAAGCCACACGTGGGAGCACTGGAAAGCACCTGGGCTTGGAGGTTAGGGCTGTGGCCTGTCCAGCTTGACTGGCTGAAGAACCCTCCTAGGCCTGGGGGTCACCGAAGGTCAAAGTTGGAGGGACTTTGGCCCCACTTTGTCCACTCAGCCTTAGGGACACTAGCCACAGCTTTGGGAGCTCCCTCAGGCTGCCCATGTGGCCCAGATGGTGAGGGAGGAGGGCGGGTCCAGGAATCAAGCTCCAGCGCAGAGCTCAGTCCTGAGAAAGGAGAAAATGACCTGGAGGGACACAGCCCAGCGCTGGGCAGGAATGGCAACTCTCGAGGGAAGTGACGGCCAGACTGCTCTTCAGGAGGGGTCAGGGACCGTGTTTCTGGTGTGATTTAGGACACTAATGTGAAAGGTTTCATCGGGCGCCCAGGGGCTGGAGACAGGACTGCTTTTGAGCGCCTGGTGTGGACCAGGTGACCCACTTCTTTCACATGCTACGCAGCGGGGATTGCGCTGCGCACACCCCCCTTCTGCCCCTTGTGGGGGCACCGGTTCTGCCGGAGGGATTCGCTGTGCCCCCTTCAACCCAATCCTCAGTGCGCACAGCCTTACAACGAGGCTGGAGTTGCCATCCATTGTGAAAAAGAAAAAAAACCTCGTCTCTTGAGAGGTCGAGAACTTGTCTGTCCTGTGCAGTGTAGGATTGCTACAAGGCTCGAAGGCCGCAATAAAAAGGAAGTACCTTTTCTTAAGCTACGAAACATGAAATGTACTATTTTCAGTGCGGCCGACTGTCTCATCTCAGAGTCTGCTTATGTGTTCTCTGTTCTAGGGTGTCGGTTCCCTAAGGAATAAAGAGAACATTAAATTTTCCTGCAGAATAATCTCGGCTTTTTTTTTTTTTTTTTCTTTTCCTTTTAAGGAAATTCCCTATCTTTGCCCTTAGGGGACCTTCCTAAGTCACACCTGCCTGCACAGTCATCGGTCCGCGGTGAGGTGTGCAGGAAGGGGCCGCAGGAAATCCTGTTTGCATCGGCCCAGACACACCCTGTTCGCTCCTAGCGTGGGGTCCTTCTGGAGCTGGCCCTTCGCCCTGTGCCAGCTCTGGCTTCACCTGCTCACCGTTTCCACCATCACTATCGTCTTCATCACCACCATCCTCTCTGCTTCCTGCAGCCTGAAGGGGCTGTTCCAGGTTCTCGAACCAGTCCTGGGCCAGTGGCCACGATCGTCAAACCTGATGAGGTCTGCCCACAGGGCCTCATGGCTCTATGGCTTTATTTTTGCTTTTTCAGTTCTGTGTGTGACCATGTCCTCGAGGCCTCTCTTTCTTGAAAAGTATTCCGTTTTTGAGTTCAGCCTGCTCTTGGAAACTCTTGCTTGGCTTAAAAATAACATGAGAGGAGCACGCGGCCGGCTCAGTCAGTGCAGTGCGTGAGTCTGATCTTGGGGTCGTGAGTTTGGCCCCCACATTGGAGGTAGAGATTACTTTGAAAAAAAAAAATTCAAATAGAAGTCTTTAAAAAAAAAAATTTGAATGAAAAGTTCTTTGTCTTCAGAAACAAAGACAAGAACAAAACTTCAGGTAATGCAGAAACCATACACAGACGCAGCTCTTGGGTTGGGGACAACAGACTCTGGGAAGCTGCCTGGTAAGAGAGCCACCAGGATCAGGGCGCTGGGCCTCACTGGACCCACGTCTCTGTTTGAGTATTTTTTTTTTTTAAAGCTAAACAAAGGTGAGTATGCCATAAAAAGTACACTCGCTCGGCTGAGGTTTCTTCTTTCAAAGGGAGGACAATTTCACCAAGCTGACTGAAGAGAAAGTGGTGCTTTGTTTTTACAACCGAATGGAATGCAGCCAGTGTCAGCCCTGAATTCCTGTGTTCGGAGGATCTGTCCTTCCAGCCGGGCCATTGGGTGGAGGCCTTGGGCCCTGCCTGCCCTGAGCCCCGGGGCCCCAGCACGGTGTGTGGTCAGTTTCACAAACAGCACAATTCTCTCCAGTCCTGTCGCTGAATGACCAGCCCTGGGGACAGGGGTGGGGGTGGCAGGGGCTGTAAGCCGGCAGCCTTGCGAAGGATGACTTCACCCGCTGAGAGGCAGCTGGAAGATGGTACCGAAGCTGAGAGCCAGAGACCATCCCTTCGGATTTACTTTACGGGGCGGATCAATGCAGGAATAAAACGTGCCTGTTCACCAGCAAGAATGAGATCACCCTCTTTTCTAATACTTGGTTATGCGTCTACGTCCCTTATCCGAGAATGACAGCCACTCGGCATGCTGAGGGCAGAGCAAATTACCTCCGGACTGTGGATAATACTATGTCATTATTCCGTGAGGCATCTAGTTCAGTGCCACCTGGGTTTTAAAACACTAAAAAAAATTTTAATTACACAATGGATATGGATACGTCAATACCTGCTCGTTGGAAAAGACTCAGATGAAAGGTGAGCACACAAAGTAGGGCTCAGAAGTGTACCTTCCCGCCCTCGCTTCCCCAGCCTTGGCCGGAAGCCCCACTTTGGGGTCTCTCTTCCAGTCCAGTTTCTATGAACTTCCCAACGTCTAATAATACACACCCACACCCACATACATTCTAATAGGTTGCACATACACATGGATAGGCACATTAGAGTTTTAAAATTTTTTCTGGAATAAATAAAATGGGATCCTATTGGGTACATTGTTTCGCAGATACGATTTTTTTCTAACTTCAGATGTCTTAGAGATCTGCCCCTGCCAGGTCAACCTTGTCTATGTGCTGGTTGAATGGCACAGATGTATGGTAACCGATCCTCTACTGATGGATTTTTCCCCCCAATTTTTAAAATCACCAAAATTTAAAATCATCACATAAACTTTGTCATCTTAGCCATCTTTTAAATGATTCTTTGAACACCAAAGGAAGTCCTGCATCTCGTGTTTCCTGGCCACACCCACGTTTTTTTTTTTTTTTTGAAGGATTTTATTTTTTTAAGTAATCTCTACACCCAACATGGGGCTTGAACCGTCAACCCTGAGATTAAGAGTTGTATGTTTCACTGACTGAACCAGCCAGGATCCCCTCACCTTAGTCTTTAAAACTATACTGTTGAGTAGCATTAAGCACATTCATTATTGTGCAAAATTCTGTCTCCAGAACTTATCTTGCCACACTGAAACTCTGTCCCTCTTAAACTTGAACTCCCCACTTCCCTCCCTCTCCATTTTCTGTTTCTATGAATTCGACTATTTTTGGTAACTCATAGGAGTTTAGGAATGATAAAGTGTTTGTCCTTGTGTGACTGCCTTATGTCATTCAGCATGCAAGGTCCTCAAGTTTTATCCATGTTGTAGCATGTGGCAGAGTTTCCTTCTTTTTTTAAGGTTAGTAATGTTCCATTGTGTGGACGGACTGTGTTTTATTCATCTATGCGTCTGTGGATGCACAGGCTGCTTCCACATCTTGACTAC
The DNA here is from genome assembly GCF_022355385.1 of Mustela nigripes. Lineage (NCBI taxonomy): Eukaryota > Metazoa > Chordata > Mammalia > Carnivora > Mustelidae > Mustela > Mustela nigripes. The sequence continues at coordinate 5,250,434 of NC_081570.1, forward strand.
TGTGAATAGTGCCACTGTAAACATGGGTGTACAAGGTCTCTTGGAGAGGCTGCTTTCAATTCTTCTGGGTACACACCTGGAAATGGAATTGGTGGATCACATGGTAATTCCATTCCTGATCTTTTGAGAGATCACTAAGTTGCTTTCCACAGTGTCTGTTCTATTTTTACATTTCCACCAACGATGCACAAGGGTCACAGTGTCTCTGCATCCTCCCCAACACGTATGCTTTGAGAGAAAATGACAGCAGCCATCCTAATGTGTGTGAGGTGATAGCTTTTTGTGGTTTTGACTCACACTTCCCTAACAATGTGTTTGTTGAGCACCTGTTCATGTGCTTCTTGGACATCTGTATGTCTGCTTTGGAGAAATGTCTGTTTAGTCTCTTGCCCATTTTTGAATCCGGTTCTTTAGGTTTTTTGTTGGTGATATTAAAGGATTTTTAAGTTGGCTGTTTTTGTGGGGTTTTTTTTAACAGTTATTCAATATTTAAGAAAACATTTTAGAGGACAAATTTTTGTGTACATCTTTGTACAAGTGTGACTACTTTTAGAGAGTTTTGTTATGTCAAAAAGCAGGCATGCTAATTTTGATGGATATGGCCAAGTTGTTCTCCAATTTGCTGCTTCCCCCCTGTCCTCAACCATGCTTGTTATTAACTACCTTTTTTTCTAAATTATAATTCCAATATGTTAACATACAGTGTTATATTACTTCCAGGTGCACAATATAGCAAGCCAACAATTCTATACATTACTCAGTGCTCATCACGACCAGTGTACTCCTTAATACCCTTCACGTATTTCCCCCCTCCCCCACCCACTTCCCCACCTTTCCTTTGGTGACCATCAGTTTGTTCCTCATAGTCAAGAATCTGTTTTTTGGTTTGTCTCTTTTTTTCTTTGTTTTCTTTCTTTCTTTCTTTTTTAATTAAGTAGGCTCCATGCCCAGTGCAAGGCTTGAACTCACAATCCCAAGATCAAGAGTCACATGTTCTATTGACTGAGCCAGCCGGATGCCCCTGTTTGTTTTATTTCTTAAATTCCTCTTATCAGTGAAATCATATGGTATTTGTCTTTCCCTGACTGACTCAGCATCATACCCTCTGGATCCATCCGTGTTGTTGTAAATGGCAAGATTCCATTCTTTTTTACAGCTGAGTAATAATTCCACTGTATATACATACTACCTCTTCTTTATCCATTCATCTACCAGCGGACACGTGGGTTGCTTCCATAGCTGTCTTTCTATTTAAAAATATTCATTGTCACCTAGCTTATATACAAAGATTGGATGAAAATGCAGATATGTATGGGACACCTGGGTGGCTTAGACATTTGGGCTTGATTTCGGCCCAGGTCATGATCTCAGGATCTTGGGATCAAGCCCCATGTTGGGCTCTGCACTGGGCATGGAGCCTGCATGGGATTCTCTCTCTCTCTCTCTCTCTCTCTCTCTTCCTCACCCTCCCAACCCTGCCGCTGCTGGCACAGTGGGATCCTGGGATCGAGCCCCACATCAGGCTCTCTGCTCAGCAGGGAGCCTGCTTCCTCCTCTCTCTGCCTACTTGTGATCTCTGTCTGTCAAATAAATAAATAAAAAATCTTAAAAAAAATAAAAATAGTAAAAAAGGAAAAGGCAGATTACAGTTTTAAATGAACGGTTGTTTACACACCACTCAAATTAGGAAAAGGAAATTACCAGTGTTTTATTGGATGATTCTTCCCAGTCATAACCCCCAACCTAAGACCCGAAGGTAACCACTTTCCTGAATTCACTGGATGAATATTCCACGATTTGTCCATTGTACAATGATGAACATTTGGGTCACTTCCAATGCTGTGCACATGTCTCCTGATATCTACATGCAGGAGCATTTCCAGGGCAAACATTTTGCAGTAGACCGCTCATGCTTTATTGTAAGACTGACAGGGTCTCTTAAGTGCTTTTGTTTCATGGACCCCTTTTGCTCACTAGTGAAGCCATTGGACACTTTCTTAGAACAACATTTAAAAATATATAAATCAAATACATATAGGATTACAAAGAAAACCAATTATATTAGAATATAAATTTCAAAATATTAAGAAAACAAACTTGTGATAAAATATATGTCCTCCTACCATTAAATGGTAATATTTAGTCATCAATCTCATACCTAGCCCAATTTTTTTTTTTTTTTAAACGTGGTCTCCGCACCCAGTATGGAGCCCAATGCAGGGCTTGAACTCACAACTCTGAGATCAAGACCTGAGCTGAAATTAAGAGTCAGATGCTTAAACAACCGAGTCACCCAGGTGCCCCATACCTACCCTAATTTTGAAGTCATGATGAACATAAATGATATTTTGAGGTATCAGCAACAAGTTTAATGTGATAATGTGATAATCTCTATTCTTTTGGTGGAAGTCACAGGCATGACTAATACTACTTTGGTTTGGTTGCTAATAGAAGAAAATGCCAAGTTTCAGCTAGAAAATTATAAAAAATATGTAGTTTTTTTTTTCTCAGTGAAGTCTACAGAGCCCCAAGTTCCAGCTGTTGACCCCAGGTTAAGAATCCCCACATTAAGAAATGCAAACCCATCTCCCAAGTAAACGGTGCTTTATACTCTGTGCAGGGTGAATGACTGCTGTCTCACGTCCTGAGAGCACTAGCTATGGGCCAGCTTTCAAATAAGTGCCAATGTGGTGGGTGGGAAATGGTATCTCCTTGAGACTTCAATTTGCATTTTTCTGATTATTCATGAACCATCTTTCCATGTGTCGTTTTCTTCCGTGTAATGACTGCCTTTTGCTCATTTTCCTGCTGGGTTTTGGTTTCTTCTGATTTGTAGGAATTCCTTATATGAGAAGAAATGGGGGAGAAATGGGTGAAGTGTTTTTGCTTTTGTTTCTATAAAGAATAAAGAAGGGCGCCTGGGTGGCTCAGTGGGTTAAGCCTCTGCCTTCAGCTCAGGTCATGATCTCAGGGTCCTCGGATCGAGCCACGCATCAGGCTCTCTGCTCAGCAGGGAGCCTGCTTCCCCCACCCCCTGCCTGCCTCTCCACCTACTTGTGATCTCTCTCTGTCAAATAAATAAAATCTTTGAAAAAAAAAGAATAAAGAAAAAACCCAAAAAACCCTATTATTTGTGTATGTTGCAAGTATCTTCTTCTGGATTGTGGCTTGCCCTTTTCATCCTTTATGGTATCTGTGATAAATGAAAATTCTTAATTTTAATATAGTAGAATCTATCAGATTTTGTCTTTATAGTTTGTGGTAAGTTCTTTTCTATCTCAAGATCATGAAGACTTCCAGTTTTGTTTTCTAAATTATTTACAGGTTTGTATTTTACATGTAAGCCAGCTGGAATTAATTTTGTGTATGTTGAGGTAGGGAGCTGATTTCATTATTTTTTCACATGCTTAATTAGTTGTCCCAGCATTGGTTGGTGAATCCATTAAGTCCCCACTAATCTGCAGTTCCAGTTCTGTCTGAAATCAAACTTCCATAAGAGCTTTTTTTTCTGGGCTCTATCCTGTTTCAACAATCTATTATTCCTTGCTGGCATCAATGCCACACAGCCGAATTTCTTTACCTGGTAGAGGCAAGTCTCCCATTTTCTTTCTTTCTTTCTTTCTTTCTTTTTTTTTTTTTAGATTTTATTTATTTATTTGACAGACACAGATCACAAGTAGGCAGAGAGGCAAGCAGAGAGAGAGGGGGAAGCAGGCTCCCTGCTGAGCAGAGAGCCCAATGCAGAACTCGATCCCAGGACCCTGAGATCATGACCTGAGCTGAAGGCAGAGGCTTAACCCACTGAGCCATCCAGGCACCCCAAGTTCTTCCATTTTCTTAAGGCCTACCCTGGCTTTTGACAGCCTCAGCGCTTCCAGAGAAATGTTAGAATTGGATTGCCAAATTTCACAAAAAATAGAAGGAAGGAAGGAAGGAAGGAAGGAAGGAAGGAAGGAAGGAAGAAAAAGAAGAGAGATTCTTAATTGGGATCACAGTGAATTTGTAGAGCAATCTGAATAAGTTGACATCCTTTGGTTATTGAGTCTTATCCAAGAAAATAGTCTGCTTTCCACTCATTTAGGTCTTCTTTAACATCTAATGTCTTTTCAATAAAGTTTTGTTAATTTCTCCAGCAAAGGCTTGCACATCTTTTGTTAGATTTATTATTAGTTCTTCCTTTTTCCCCACCTTTCATTTCTTCTTTTCTTATTTCTGATACTATAAAGACCTTTTAAAATTTGTTTTCTGACTGTTGCTGGTATATAGAAATGCAGATACATACTTTCATATATTGATTGTGTGTCCAGCCTTTAAAAATTCTCTTATTCTAATACAAGGTAACCATTCATTATTTTGAAACTTTCTTATATCTATTCATATCATTAGCAAAGAATGACAATTTATTTCTCTCTTTCCAATACTTAAATGTTTTATTTCTTTTTCTTGACATTCTATCCTGGTTAGGATCATCAGTACAATGCTAAATTCAAGTGATCAAAACGGGCAACTTACGTCACATTGGGTTTTAAAGGGAATTAAATATGACATTTGTTGTAGAGTTGTCATTTTTGTTATATACTTGTTTCTGTCTTTATTGTTGTTACAAAATACTATGATTTTTAGTGGTTTAACAACACAAATATGTTATCTTACAGTCCTATAGGGTAGATATCTGACAGGGGTCCCCCTGGGCAAAAATCAAGGTGTGGACAGGGTTGTTCTTCCTTCCGGAGATACTAGGGAAGTATCCACTTCCTTGATTTCTCCAGCTTCTAGAGTCACCCACATTCCTTGGTTGTGACCCCGCCCTCCAACTTCAAAGTCACTGATGTTGCATCACTGATCCTTCTGTAGCCACATCTCCCTCTGACAGACTGCAGCCAGGAAAGGTGCTCCACATTAAAGGATTCATGGGATCAGATGGGACACCTGCATATCCAAGATGATCTCCCATTTCAAGGTCCTGAACCCTAATCATGTCTTCAGAGTCCTTTTTTGCCATGAATGGTAATGTACAGGTTTTGGAGATAAGAATGGAACATCTCTGGGGATGGGTTCCGGAGAGCATTGTTCCAATCCATGTAGGCAGGCTGGGTCCAAGGACCCAGGCGGAGTTCCACAAAGACCAGCCAAGAAGGTCCCTGGCCTCTCACAGGGTGGAAATCAAATGGGAGCTGAGGCAGAGTTTGTTGAAGACAGAGAGTGCAGAAATGGACAGAGCATCCGGGAGACTTGGAAAGGAAAGGAGAGTGAGTCTCATCTTTGCTCGGGCTTTGGGGTTTTTATTGAGGATTGTAATCGGTTGATGTGTTTTCTCCAGCACCCAGGAACTGGTTAATATGAAGGCGAGTGTTTGGGTGTTCTCCATAAGTCACTTATGCCTTGGAGCCAGGAGTCTTGGTGAGCCAGAGGTCTAAGAAACACTCATGACAACCGCTCCTGGTCGCTCCTTGGACATTATTTATTGTGCTGGAAGCCTGTAAAGAACTGTTAAGTCCTTGACCTCCACAAGGAGGACATACATTATCTGTTCGATAAGGTGTATGTAAGGTAGGGGTGGGTCCCAGGAAAGGAGCAAAAAATCATTTCCACGGGGTCCCTTTAGTTTCCCCATCTAACGACCATCATAATATTATTTATTAGGTTAGGGAAATACACTTCCATTCTTTGATTGTGAAGTTTTTATCATAAGTAGATATTGAAATTTATTAAATGACTGTCCTAAGTTTCTCAGTTAAGATCCTATGGCTTTTCTTCTTTAATCCATTAATATGATGAATTATATTAGTACATTTTCTAGTGAACTAGTCTTACATGCCTGAGATAAGCCAACTTGGTTATCATGTTTTATCTTTTTTATATGTTACTAAATTCTGTTTGGCAAGTATTGAATCTAGGAAGTTTGAACTTGTATTTTCCTTTCTTGTATGATTTTTGTGTCAAGGTTATGCTAAAGTGGGAAAGTGTCTTTCTTTCCTACAGAAACATTTGTGAATGATGGAAGTTATATATGTATATAATTTTAATCATAAATATATGTGTGTTTGTTTATGTGAATATTTAATACAATTTGCCTCTGAAGCCATCTGGGTCTGGGTGTTTTCTTTGTGGTGAGATTTTTGTTTTAATTGAGCTAAAATTCATATAACATAAAATTATCCACTTTAGACCATACAATTCAGTGGCATTTAGAAATTCACAGTGGTGTGCAAGCATCACCTACCTCTATCCAATTCCAAAACATTTCAGCGTTCCCCAAGTAGACTGTCCCCCTTAGCAGTCACTCCTTCCCCCTCTCGTAGGCCCTGGTAATCTCTCCTCCACAGTCTGTCTCTATGGATTTACCTATTCTGGGTATCTCACATACATGGACTTATGCTGGTGTGACCTTTTGAGTCTGGCTTCTTTCACTTAGCCGAATGTTTCAAGGTTCATCAACACTGTAGCAGGTGTCAGAATTTCATTTTTAAGCTTGAGTGATTTTCTATTGTATGGATCTACCATATTTTGTTCATCCAATCACTTGGGTTGTTTCCACCTTCTGGCAGTTGTGAATGGTATTGCTGTGAATATTCATGGACAACCATTTGTTTTAAGTACCTATTTTCACTTCTTTTGTGTGCATACCTAAGAGGGGAATCCTAGGTCTTATGGTAATTCTATGTTTAACTTTTTGGGACACCACCATTCAAATTCTTTTCAAGTAGTTTTGGCAGCCCATGTCCTAAAATTGGAATGATACAGAGAAGATGAACAGGGCCCCTGCACAAAGATAACAGACAAATTCATGCATTCCATATTTAAAAAAAAAAAAAAATCTTTTCCGGTAGTAGGATTATTCAGTTCTTTTGGTAAGTTGTGTTTTTCTCCAGGAAGGTACCTACTACTTTCTTTAAGTTTTCAAATATATTGGGATAAATGTTGGTATTAACTTTGATAATACTATTTTTTTAAGGGGTAGAGAGGGGTGGGGAGGGGCAGAGGAGAAAGGAGAGAGAGTGTCTTAGCAGGCTCCTTGCCCAGCATGGATGGAGCCCAATGCAGTGCTTGATCCCACCACCCTGAGATCATGACCTGAGCTCAAGTCAAGAGTTGGAAGCTTAACTGGCTGAGCCACCCGGGCACCTGACAATGCTCCCTATTTCATGTTTTCCTTGCTTTTCAGAAATTTCTACTATTATTCTTTCCTTTCCAGACTTTTTAAATTCTGAAATTGAGTGCTTGGTTCATTTATTTGAGATTTTCTTCTTTTACAACATACATATCCAAGATTAAACATTGTTTCTATATACTGATGTCAGTTTGTGTCAGCATCCAGTTCTGACTACTTCCAAGCATATGCTGCCCCCCCCCCCCAGTTTATCTGGCTATGTTTTGTCACTAATTTCTAACTTAATTGTAGTGTGGTCAGAGAGCCTGGTCTGCATGGTACCAATCCTGAGAAATATGTGAAATCCAACCATTGGCCAACTTTTGTAAATATTTCATGTGTGATTGAAGAGAGTGAGTCTTCTCATGTCCATCAGAATGGCTAAAATGAAGAGGTAGAATACTATCGACCATTGATGAGGTGTGGGACAACTGGAACATTCACATACTGCTCATGGGAATGTAAATGCTACACCATTTGGAAACCCTTTGGGCAGTGTCTGCAAAGGTTAAACATAAGCTAAACATGCCCAGCAGAAACACATACACATGATCATCAGAAGACACCTATCAGAATGTTCATCCTGGGACACCCAACTGGCTCCATTGGTAGAGCACATGACTCTTGATGTCAGGGTCATGAGTTCAATCTCCAAATTGGGTGTGGAGATTACTAAAAGAAAAATAATAATAAAGGTTAAAAAAATGCTCATCCTAGCACCATTTGTGGTACTTGCGAGGATGCAACAGTCTAAATGTCCATCAACAGAAGAACGGAGGGAGCCTCAGTGGCTCAACTGGTTAAGTGTCTGCCTTCGGCTCAGGTTGTGATCCCACGGTCCTGGGATTGAGTCCTGCATCAGGCTCCCTGCTCAGCGGGGAGTCTGCTTTTCCCAACCCTTCCCTCCCCGGCTCATGATCTCTCTCTATCTCTCTCGGATAAATAAATAAAATCTTCAAACAACAACAACAACAAAATGGATAAATGTGATTATTCATACAATGAAATAAGAATGAAAAAGATATTTCTACACACATAAATCTCACAAACATAAAACTGAGCAAAAAGACACAGAAGAGTACTACTCTATGCTGTCATTTATAATAAGTCAATATGGGCAGAATTAATCATTTAAGCATTTGAAGTCAGAGTGGTGGTTTCGTGTAGCATGGACTATGACTGGGGGTTGTGCAGTTGCAAGAAAAATGGCTTGAGGGTGTCATAAAGTTCTATTTCCTGATCTAATCCAAGTCCTGGATCTGAACTGTGTCAACTTCATGAGAATTCATTAGGTCATATATTTTTGATTTGCATACTCCTCTCCATATATGTTACTGTTCATTTAAAAAAAGTTCAATTAAGGGTCGCATGGTGGCTCAGTTGGTTAAGCACCTGACTCTTGATTTCAGTTCAGGTCATGATCTTGGGGTCCTGGATGGAGCCCTGAGTCAGGCTCCTCACTCAGTGGGGAGTTCTGGGAGAATCTGCTTGAGGATTCTCTTTCTCTCTCTCCCCTCCTTGTGTGCATGCATGCACACACTCTCTCAAATAAATAGATCTTTAAAAAAAAATTTCAGCTAAAAAAAAAAAAAGAACGTGTATTCTTTCATTGCTGGGCACAATACTTATATATTCATTAAATCAAACTTGTTAGAGGTGCCTGGCTTTCTCAGTTGGTGGAGCCTGCAACCCTCAATCTCCAGGTTGTAGGTTTGAGCCCCACATTGGTTGTAGAGATTATTTAAAAATAAAATAAAAATATTGAGACACCATCTCTACACTGCTGAACAAAGAACAGCAGCCACACGATCCCAAACTTCTACAAGAAAAATAACCCCATTTTGTCAGCTATTGTTAGGTGTTGTTTCTGTTATTCATATTCCAAAGTAATTCAGACCAACACATAACTTTCTTTCTTTTTTTTTTTTTAAAGATTTTATTTATTTATTTCACAGAGAGAGAGAGATCACAAGTAGACAGATAGGCAGGCAGAGAGAGAGAGAGAGGGAAGCAGGCTCCCTGCTGAGCAGAGAGCCTGATGCGGGACTCGATCCCAGGACCCTGAGATCATGACCTGAGCCGAAGGCAGCAGCTTAACCCACTGAGCCACCCAGGCGCCCCATAACTTTCTTTTTATGTGTGTCTTCTGTAAATAACATATAGATTTTGTTATTGTTATTAACTGAGAATCTCCATATTTTAAAATGGAGATTTAATTCATTCTTCTTTTGTGATTGCTAATATGTTTTGATTTATTCCTGCAAACTTATTTCACTTACTTTTTCCATCATTCTTTTAAAAATATTTTAAATTTAAGTTATCTCTACACCCAGCATAGGGCTTGAACTCACAACTTGAGATCAAGAGTTGCATGTGCTACTGTCTGAGCCAGCCAGGTGCCCCTCCCATGATTTTTTAAATGTTAAATTTCCCCCGTTTTCTTTCCATTTGTTAGATTCATCATTTTTTTTAAGTTTTCATTTTCTTTTCCCTCAAAAGATTTAGAAGTTGTACATCTAATTTCTAGTATCCCAACAGAGACAATTTTCTGATCATTTTTTCTTTTTGTGTTCTGTAGGTTGAATACTCTCTACTCATCTGTCTTTATATTCGTTATGATTTTTTCTTTTATCCAATCTGCTGTCAATCCTCTAAAACAAAACAAAATTTTTGATATAGCATTTTTCAGATCTAAGAATTCCATTTGGTTCTTTGTTATATTTTCTATGTTACTTTCAAAAATTCACTATATCTTCACCCATTCTGTCCACTTTTCCTGTGAAATCCTTGTGATAATTATTTTGGCATCTTTGTTGATTCAGCATCAGGTGATCTGTGGGTCTGCTTCTATAGACGGATTTTTCCTCTTTTTTTTTTTTTTTAAGATTTTATTTATTTATTTGTCAGAGAGAGAGAGAGAGAGAGAGCGTGCACAGGCAGACAGAGTGGCAGGTAGAGTCAGAGGGAGAAGCAGGCTCCCTGCGGAGCAAGGAGCCCGATGTGGGACTCGATCCCAGGACGCTGGGATCATGACCTGAGCCAAAGGCAGCTGCTTAACCAACTGAGCCACCCAGGCATCCCTGATTTTTCCTCTTGATTATGAAACAGATTCTCCTGCTTCTTTTCATGTCTTATAAGTTTTTATCGTATAATGAATATTGCAGATGATACAGTACAATGGTTTCTGTCATCTTCCTCTGAAAAGTGATAAATTTTGTTTTAGAAAGCAAATAAATTACCAGCTGATAACCTTGATCCTGGGGTGGTTTGGTTATAGGCTTTGTTAGGGTGTTTATTTCAGTTTTGCACTCAATCTGGGATGTGGCCCTCACTTCTAAAATATGGCCTTTCTGGTGTTTTATTAGAAAGCCCAATGGGTTTACCAGGCACCTTGAACCTGGCTGGACTTGATATCCAAACTCTGTCTCCATAGTTGGGCATAGTTCTGCTGAAATTCCTGCTCAGTTCCTTTGGCCTTCTGGTTGCTGCTTTCCACTAGATCCCTTGGAGATGTGACCTGCTCATGCAGTTCAGGATTCAGCGAAGGATTTGGGGGATGTTTGTCCACAGATCTGGGGGTGTCCTCCTTTCCAGGATCTGCCCTCCCTCAATTCCCATTTACTCTGCCAGGTAACCCTGAACTCTAACTTCTTTTTAACCCAGTAAAACTGCCACTTTCAGTATGAACTCTATTCCTTGTATGCTGAGAGAATTAAGGAACTGTCTTGGAGGAAAGCTGGTTACACATGGATCTGCACTAGTTTGTTTCCTTTTCTTCTACGGCACGGGTGGCTCTCCACTACCTTCATATAGTTGTTTTAAAAAATATTTTATCCTGACTTTATAATAGTCATAGGCAGGTGATTAATCTGATGCAAGTTTTTTTTTTTTTTTTTGCTACTACCTGAAGTGGAACTTAGCCTCTAAATTTTTTATGTACATTTAATGGTATCCAATAACATCCAGAATTAATCAATGGTATCCTCTCCTCCCAAAGACCCAAATCTTCATAGGTTTTCAGTTTCCTTCTTTTTCTCTTCCTCCTGGGATTAACCTGGGATCTTCATTCTCCATTATTATTTTTTTAGTTATGTGTAAAAAATTAGTTAAACTTTTCTGAAAGTTATAATGGCTTTTCTCACCATTGCCACTTGGATACGACTGCCTCCTCTTTAAGTTCCTTTTGTTTTGCTGTGTTGCAATTCTTGAGAAATTCTTTCAGAAAGCCAATCTGAGAATGACACACTTTCTGAGGTTTGTATGTCCAAAATATTTCATTCTGACCTTTTACTTGAATGCTAATTTGGCCGAGTATAAGACTGTGGATTCAGAATCACTGTTTCTTAGAACCTTGATAATATGGCTCCACTTTCTTCCAGTATCCTGTGTTGTTGGGCTTATAGAATTTTTGCTCCTTTGTGGGTAACTTCCTGCTTGTTTTTCCCTTTGGAATGTTGTCCACCTCCCCCCACTTCCTTGGTATTCTGCTGTTTTAGGAAATGTATCTGGGTGTCTCTTATTTTCTTTCTTTTCTTTTCTATCTTTCTTTCTTTCTTTTCTCTTTCTCTTTAAAGATTTTATTTATTTGAGGCAGGGGAGGCACAAAGGGAAAAGCAGGCTCCCCATTGAGCAAGGGGCCTAACATGGGGCTCAATCCCAGGATCCCAAGGTCATGACCTGAGCTGAAGGCAGCCATTTAACCTACTGAGCCACCCAGGTGTCCCAGGTGTGTCTTATTTTCAAGTAAATTATTTGGTATGAGAGGATCCTTTCTGTATGAAGACCCATGTCTTCAGATCTGGGAAGTTTTCCCCTATTATTATTTTTTAAATTCTTAATTGATGTATGGTCGACATACAACATTTTGTCACTTTCAGGTGTACAACACAGTGATCTGACGATTATATACATCACAATATACATGTTTTAAGCATTTCTTTTATGCTACTCTTCATTTTTGTCTTCTCAGATACTAAATGGCTCTTAACTTTTCCTCCTATTTTCTGTCCTTTGGCTCTTTTTCACAGTAGGCAGTTTTTGTAGATGAAATATTCTGTCTAATCTCTGAGGATTATTTTACCATCTGTTTGCCTTGTGAAATGCTTGCATGGGTGCTGGTCTCTGTTTATTGACTTGTGTTCTTTTCTCGACGTTAATTTTTCTCAAATGCTTGGTGATTTTTGATTTTATGCTTATATTTGTGTTTGAAAATCACCATGCTCCTGTCTGTAGATCCAGTTTCTGATTGCGTGGGCTTGGAAGCGGAAGGGCCACACTTCCAGACAGAGTGTGTGTGGTCGGACTGGTGCTCGCCACCTAGACATTTCTGGTTACGCAGGGCCTTGCTGTATCTCTGTCACCAAGGCCCCAGCTTGTAGGCACACACTCCCTGACAAAGCTTCCCACAAGGGGAGAGGGGGAGAAGCTGGCTGGAGAATACTCCAGAAGGGGTTCCCCAGATAATCACCCTGATGCCCACCCCAGGGCTCTTTCCTGTTCCGCATCCAAAAGGCAGAGTTTTCTCAGAACTCTCGGAGGTGCTGTCACCGAAGTCGTGTCCTCTGACTATTTTAGCCTTTTCCTTTGATCTCAATTTTTCTATCATATCACAATCTTCCTGAAATAATCTGGTATGCCAAGAGACAGTTCTGTGTCTTACTTACAGATTGATCCTTGATTTCAGGAGATTTCAGGAGACACTAAGCAGGGCGGCAGGAGGCCCCCATGGGTTTGGCTATCGGTGGACTCTCCGAAACTTGATTACACAGCATTCCTGGTTGTGAGCTATAAAATAGGATACTGGTCTGCATAATTCCTGCAGTTTGTCTCGGCTGAGGTTTAAACTTAAAAAAAGAGACCCACCAACATCAGGATTTGTAACCGGAAAAGGAGTGGAGAATACGTCCTTTAAGATTAGACTACCAGGGGCGCCTGGGTGGCTCAGTGGGTTAAAGCCTCTGCCTTCGGCTCGGGTCATGGTCCCGGGGTCCTGGGATCGAGCCCCGCATCGGGCTCTCTGCTCAGCGGGGAGCCTGCTTCCTCCTCGCTCTCTCTGCCTGCCTCTCTGCCTACTTGTGATTTCTGTCTGTCAAGTGAATGAATAAAATCTTAAAAAAAAAAAAAAAAAAAGATTAGGCTACCAAATTTTAGAAGAAAACCTTTCTGGGAATTTCCCACCTGGAACCAGTAATGGAGAAGTGAGGTGATAAATAATCCCAGAAAAATATAAGTGGCCTTCTAAGTCAGCCACAGCTGTGAGTACACACTGGTGTATAAATAATATGGCCAAGTTTTATATGCAACTCAGGGTGTGGCACATAGGTATGATTCAGAAAGAATAATATGAGTTTTTGTATAGATGGAAATGGGCATTTGGGTGGGGATTAAGCAAGGACAGAATTATAAAGCACGCCGGTGGGTGGCAACACCTCTTTTTGCCTATTCTTTTCCTGTATCCAGAAAACTTTTTGTAATTAATGCATACATAGGATCCCTAGGACTACGATTTAAGAGAGGAAAAAAAAAAGACATGGATAGAAGTTGTCTACAGACTTACAGAGAAGATTTGGAGAAAAACATTTTAAATAAGCATAACAGTTTGGTGAATCAATTTCTTTAGGAGATCCTCACCAATGACGAGATGACAAATCACGATCTATTTACTAATGCTATTAAAACGAGGGGATTCTTGCAAAAGGAACAATTGGATGGATTCAGCATCCACTTGGAGCTTGGGAGGAAAAAAAAATGTGTCTTCAAAAACAAAAAAACAAAAACAGATTGCTGGCTGCGGTCCTCCAGATCCTCCTACACAGCTGATTAACGCAGGATCAGCAACTGTTGTGTTCCACACTCCCACAGCCCGGCTTTCCTCCGAGAGCCACTGCTGGGCCCTGATGACGGTGACTTTCTCCCTTGGCTCTGGACAGGTGTGTTTCCTTTTGAGCCAGGGCTCTGGGTACTAAGGCTGATCCCAGTGGGATCCCAAACTTTGCACCCTCGGCGTGCCCAGCGTGGCACCCGGCACGTGACAAATGTCTGATGACTGGGGGCTGTGCATACTGTTAAGGACGGCTGCCCAGTTAGATCCGCCCGAATGCTGCAACACGAGAGACAGCCCGTAGGCCCAAGCTACGCTGCACGGAGCAGACCATGTGGCCTGGGGACCCGCCTGACACTGGGCTTTCTCGGACACGGATTCTGCTGGGGCGCTATGTAGCTGTCCCAAGTCAAGGGGCAAGAGGAAGGGTGAAGACGGAACAGCTGAGAAGGTCGATGAGAAGATAAAACCGTGGCAATGCTTTGGGTAGAAGGACTGCCCGGTTAAGTGAACTCTTGTTGTCTTTGGAATGCAGTTATTATAATTTGTATTGAAATGACGCACGGGGCTCCGAGGTGCCTCCCCCACCCGGCAGCACAGGCAGTGAGAACCCAGCCCGCGCTATCTTCACAGTTCTGGGATCATGTGAGCCCGGCCACCTGGGCTCCTGCAAGCCCCAGACGTGTAATTAGAGGCTCCCGGGCCGAGATGATGCGCAGACAAGTCTTATCATGCGTCTGGGCTGCTGTGGGTGCGTGAGTTCCCTCTGCAGCTCCGAGCTGATGAGCCAGCCCCTGGGCCTCCCCGAGCCATGGGGACTGTCCGAGCTTCTGCTCAGCTGAGAACTTTGATCGATCCCCGAAAAGAAGCAGTGTAGACAAAGATGCGGGTTCACGCGGGCACACCAGGGCGGCTGGCGATGGGGCACACACAGCACTCAGCTTCCTGTGAGCCGTGGTGCCTGAGGCTGCCCGGGGCTCAGGCCAGAAAGACAGACTCATCCTGCCTTACACAAGAGGGGAGGGTACAAAAGTCATGCAGTCCCGGGGGGAGGCACAGGGCTCAACCCTCATGACTGTAAAAATGAAGAAATATGCAGGAAGCATGTGGTTAAGACATTTATTTGACAAGAATCCAAAGTTACTTCCAAGGACTGAAGTGGCTGCCTTTCTCCGTAAGGGCACAAAGTCAAGTTGAGAAACACGATGCACCCCCAAAGACTGGTCCCTGGTTACAACAAACAGCCTCCTCCCCGGGGCCTTTTTACTTTGTGTGTGTGTGTGTGTGTGTGTGTGTGTGTGTGCGTGTGCGTGTGTGTGTGTGTGTGTGTGTGTGTGTGTTGGGGAAGCAGATTTATGCATGGTCACGGATGTTGTGTTAGTGAACTTGCTACAGGTTGACCTGCGGAGGGCTCCTGGCAGTTTTCGGGAATCACCGGGCGAGGGCTGGGCGCACTGGGGAGGCACGCGTAAGCCCAAAAGCCCGAGAGCAGCTCTCTCTCTAGAAGCTGAAAACAGGACCCAGAAGAGTCCTTTCCGAACATCACCAGCTCGCTCCCCGGTCTCAAACCCCCTCTGCGGCCTGGCAGCCGGGCACACTGAGGTACAGTTCGCAGGGCCGCTCTGATATGAAGGGTTTCCTCCCATACGAAAGTCAGACGCACCAAGTACGTTTGCCACTCTGAGTTCTGGGCAGGTAACATGAAAGCAGGGGTGAGCTTGTTTAAACACGCTCCCCTGACAGATTCTCGGCGGCTTAGGCAGAAGGTTCTTGAAGTTCGATACATTCAAGGGAAAAGCAAGCATGAAAATTCACACCCTCCAATTGCCTTAGACGTGCCTACATCATGTTATTCCGCTCAGTCACAAGGAATGAAAGGCAAAGCTCACCAAGTTCAGGCACATTCGGAGCTTCCTCCCTGTTCTCTTCTCCCCTCTCTGCTTTCCCCTAAATAAGACCCAAAAATGTCTCTTGAAAGGCGTATAATTCGCATGTGGAGGGGAGAAGAACCCAAACCTTTGTTCAAGGGTCTAGTCTGCAAAGAAAACTTGTCTCTGTGCTGTCATTTGCCCCAGACTCTTCCAAAGACAAGGTTAGCTCAAAGCTTTAGTACCGGCTTAGAAATTCAGTTTGCCTCTTGCTTTGTTACACATTTCGAAGTTGTGGCACCTCAAGGCTCTGGGAAACCATTCCTGACCCCTCCAGGTTTGAAGGGTTAGCTTTACTAGAGCTCATGCAAATTAATCTTGCAGAAAATCTTGGCCGATCAAAGGCAACACCCATCAGCTTTATCTCCTCAATTACCATTAGCATAATGTATAAATATTTACATGGCAATGTATTTTTAAAGCTTTATTAGCTTTTCATAAAACGCCTAACAGAATGCCAGGATTAATTTCTGAATTAATTTTAAGAAGTGGGACACAAGTCCATTTCGACAGGAGCTCTTTCCGAACAAAATAGCACATCTGGGTATTGGGACAATGTCCATTTCCTGGTTTTGATGATGCACTATAATTTTGAAAGATGTTATATTTGGGGGAATCTAGGTAATGGGTCCAGGACATCTTTCTGTGTAAGTTTGAAACTTCTCGGGAGTCTGTAATTCCTACAAAATATAAAAGCAAAGAAACCAGGTATGAAATAACCCCCGCAAGCAGCTTATTTTCAAGAGAAAATCTCCATGTACCTCAAAACTACAAATCAGGTGACGAAATTAGGAACGACAGGAGAGACTAACTGAACTCATATTTTGATACTTGAGCCGATGGACAGAGGGATGCAGTTCTCTGTCCTCCGACTCTGAAATGCTCTGCAAGAATCTGTCGGCCTCTTTTTTTGGAACAGGGCCCCTAGCTGGGAAGAGACACCCTCTTAAGGAACGTTCTTTTCATTGCATAGTTAAGATATCCCTAGAGACCTAGGGAGAAATAAACAACATGTAAACAAGCACGTGGCATTTTAAAAAAGATAAGGAACTCATGATCGATTATGGCCGCCTGGGGAAACTTCCCATCTAATATTATCCGCGTTTGGAGTTGACCGACAAACGGGTCCTCTTGACCTTAGCATCTGCTCTCTGCCATGAGACAGTCCCTAATAATAAATCCTTGCGGTTTGTGTGGTATTGGGCCTGCTGGGGCCTGGTCTCACGTTGAGGGGACAGCGGGGCTAGGGGAAGCTGAGGGAATCCTTCGTATCGGAGGTGGGAGGTTGACCAGAGCCCCCGTTCCCCGACTTTACCAACACACTTTGTCGCTAGATAGTACCTGCCCGTTCACAGTGTGTCCAGCAGCCGCTGCCAGCTCATTGCTCCTGCTGGGCTGTGGCAACAGCTCAGAGCGCAGGCCAGGGCCAGCTGGGGCCGGGAGAACTGCCGGAGCTCGGCTGGCTCGGGGCGCGGCGGGAGGATCGAGCTTCTGCTCTCACTGAGTTTCAGTGGCGCACGCATTTGGTCGGCCACTGATCAAATGGAAAGTAGGGAAAAGCCTTCTTGCAAAATCAAGGAAAAACGCGAAGGTTCAGAGGGAAGCAAATGTGGATGCTTGGGGCGCGTGGGTAGCTCCGTCGGCTGAGTGGCCGACTCTTGATTTCGGCTCAGGTCATGGTCTGGCCGTTGTGAGATTGAGCCCCACCTTAGGCTCTGCGCTCAGCAGGGAGTCTGCTTGAGGTTCTCTCTCTCTCTCTCTCTCCCACTGCTCCTCTCCCCTCCATGCCCACGTGCTCTCTCTAAAATAAAATAAATCTTAAAAAAAGAAGGGGGGGTGCCTGGCTTGCTCAGTGGGTTAAAGCCTCTGCCTTTGGCTCAGGTCATGATCCCAGGGTCCTGGGATCGAGCCCCGCATTGGGCTTTCTGCTCAGCAGGGAGCCTGCTTCCTCCCCCCTCTGCCTGCCTCTCTGCCTACTTGTGATCCATGTCTGTCAAATAAATAAAATCTTTAAGAAAAAAAAAAAAAAAAAGGTGGTCTTGACCACAATACAAGGAAAGGCAATGGAAGGGGGAAGAAAAGAGGCAAAAAATAGATGTCCGCAAAGATCAGTGGGAGTGCTCTATTTACCTCTCCTGGGTCGTCCTGGCACCCCTAGGGGCTGGTGGAGCTCACAGAGGGGGTTAGGGTGGGAGTGGAGGGCTGGAGCTACACGCCCTGAGCTCATCCCACCCAAGGTCTTCAAGCTGCTGCTTCTACCTCAAAGGATCTCTCAAAGTTGGTTTTCTCCATCTCCAGGCCTGACATCTCCCCTGGCCCCTTGTCTCTCCAGGTCCCGACACCTCCCGGTCTGGAGCCCCACATTCCCCTTGGCTTCTCTCCAATCTGTTCCCCATACAATAGCCATTGTCATCTTTTTTTTTTTTTTTTTTTTAAGATTTTATTTATTTATTTGACAGAGATCACAAGCAGTCAGAGAGGCAGGCAGAGACAGGAGGGGGGGGAAGCAGGCTCCCCGCTGAGCAAAGATCCTGATGCCAGGCTCGATACCAGGACCCTGGGATTATGACCTGAGCCGAAGGCAGAAGCTTTATTTGACCCACTGAGCCACCTAGGCGCCCCCGCACTGTCATCTTCTTAAGATAAGTCCTGTCGCTCCCTTACCTAGATCTTTAAGTGGTCACTACCTTGCCCAGAGTCCATCCTCCTGTGGCCACAACTTCTGGCTCATGGAAGATGCCAGCCTTTTCTTTCCAGCCTCAGAGGCTCACAGGTGTTTCCTCGGCTTTTCGTCCCTGTTTCCTCCACCTCCTTCGCCTTAGAGTCCGACCCTTCCATTTTATCACATTAGAGTCCAGCCCCTTTGTTACCTTCCACACTGTTCACTCCTTGGTGGCGCTCACCGCAAACCATAATTAGGGACTGCTTTAAATTCTAGAAGGCAGGCTTCTAAATTCTAGCCAATGTCTGCTGAACCAACTCCCTCAGCCGATTTCCTGGTCTGTAAAGTATCCGAAATAACACCTGTCAGGGCACAGTAACCAATGATCACGAAGGCCATGCACCTACTGGCTGCCAAGGGTTCATACACGGTTGCCACAGAAATTCCCTATCACGGGTATCAGGATGCTAATTTTACCCAAGGACAGAGACGTTAAGAATCTTCCCGACACATAATTAGGCAGAGGTGGAGGTGGACTCCCAGCCCGGCTCACTGACCTCAGAGCCCTGGTACTCTGAAGGATACCAGCACAAGCAGGGGCTCGGTCAAGGTTACGGAGAGCTTCACCATTGCCCAGGAGCCATGGAGGGGTGAGAGTGACTGGGTTTTGGCTACAGGGCCCAGGAGAGGGGAGAGCTGAGCATAGGGACCCACGGGGCTGGAGAGGTGCCCTCACACACCCAGTGGCCTAGCTTCCTCCTGTGCAGAGAAGCCGGGAAAAGCATGGCTGTCCTCTCCGCGAGGCCTGGGCAGGCTGGGGTTTCTCTGGTGGCCTCATGTCAGACAGGAAGCAGAGCTTCCCAAAGGGCCCACAATGATCCGGACCTAATCCTGAAACTCATTGTGAGTCACATCAAGTCTCTTCCGTATGTGCCCCGTGATAGGCAGGCCCCTCCACAGCAGGCCCAGCATCAGCCCAAGCCCCCTCTCTGAACTGTTAAAGGTGAAAACAAACAGCCCGCTTGCACTGTGCATGTCTCTAAGATTCAATTATCAGTCGCTCAAATTACTTTTATTTTAGGGAATGATGGTAAATTTCAAGCACTTAGGAAGCCATGAAAAAGCTTCCCTTGTGCTTAGAGATGGCAATGCTTGTCAACGTACTTGAGACATCAACTTTTATAAGACTTTAGGCAAGAACATTGTTAACGGTGTCATAAATAGTATTATAACTTTATTAAAATGAAAAGACAATATTCAAAATAATGCAACAGAAATGAATAAAATCCTTTGTCCAACACTGTACACATAATGCAGAAATCAGTGCATTTTTTCTAAAGCATGTCTTAACCTTCATTTAGTTCATACTAAAATATAAGCTTTAAATAGCTCAAATCTTATCATTCAGCAGTTTAAACTGTAAACAGCTTGTTGAACTGTTAAGAGAACATTGTAGTAATGTACCTCTGTTAGTGAGCACCTTCTCTTTTGTGCTTGTCTCTACAAGATCCACACCTCGAAGCGTGTGGAAGCCCCAGCGCACGTGACAGGTCTCACTGAGTCGGGGTGAAGCAGCCAATCGGGACGGTCCCAGAAGCAGGAAGATGCTGATGTGACCTGTGCCATTAAGACATACTGTGCTCTTGGTCACAAGTGTTTCACTCAAAAAGCAAACAATCCCCGGGAAATACTGAATAGGAACCAGCAACACAAGGCCAGCTTGTGCTGTATTTGTGTATTAATACAATCTTAAAAAAACAAACAAACAACAAAACACCAACACAAAACCACAACACATGCTCCCAGTGACTCTCAGTCACACAGCTGTTTCACGATTGCTTAAAACTGACTTCCTGACCACGGGCAAACGGTCTGCTTCTCCACAGGACCTGAACCTGCCCTCCTTCCGCAGCTGCGAGGCCCGTGCTACGATGGGCCACGCTAGTGGGCAGAACAGAGCAGGAACTGTCAGGAAAAATGATTTATGGATTCTGGAACCTTCTCATTTGTCAAAGTGTGAGACATGTGCACAGGTGAGAACATGGCTGCCAAGCACACTGCCAACCTCCCCTCAACGGAGCAGAAGGCAAACTGGAGGGACCCAGGCCTCGGGACGATTTTTAAACTGGGCAGGAAGGGCGACGGGACAGATGTGGGCCCCGCCCTCAGTGGCACAGACTGTTTGCAGAAATAAAGGAGACAGAACTTCATGGGCCCGAGAGCCAGATCCTTTCAAACTGACTAAGCAAAAATGGTTTTTGTTTTTTTTTTTGGTTGTTTACTGTTTTTTGTTTTTTTAATGATTCTGATCTAAACAATACTGTGTTTTCTTTCCATTTGCTCAATTTTCAGTCAGGAGTCGTCCTCCAGCTTGTTTTAACATTCCGAATACATGTTACTCTAAGGTAGCAACTAATTGGTTATCCCGTGACTACGGCCCGTGGCTGCCACACAGGCTTCTATAGGTCTCTAATGTATACACACATCGAAGGTTCCCCAGCCTTCCCTCCCCGCCGGCACAGCTTTCCGTTCTAGGCTGGAACAGACTTTTCTGCAACGCCAACAAAATCAGGGCTTCCCAGCCTGAGGGCGCCTGGTGGCTGCTCTGACCCTCTCTCTAAGACGGAGGGTTCAGCTATTCTGCTCTGCGATCTGGAACACTCCCCGTGAATCTCCACTGAATGGGAGAGTGGCTTGCCAACCATCTGCTCCCAGGGAGCCCCTGCTGAACCACGACCGCAGAACCTAAGGAGAAACCACATAGGACAAGTGTTTGCGCTTCATGTGGCCACCGAGGTCCAGTTTTGTTTTTGGATCCGGTTTGTCTGCGGCTGGGATGACACCGCAGTCAGCAGACAGGGGCTGGGGTTGGGGGCCTGTGTGTGTTTCTTCTGCTTCCCGAAAAAACTTTTCATATTTGTCCAGGTACGGGGGTCTCTCAGGTAGTAGGTAATAATGCGTCGAGCTGACCTTCTTCCCATTTTCGATAATGGGCAGAATGCAGGGAACCTTATTGGCAGATCCTTCGCTGTTCTGTCTCTGCAGAGCCTTGCTGCTGACGTACTTGGGGTCGGGGGCGAAGCTCTGCGTGGGAGGCATGACCCCGTTGAGGTAAGACGGGAGGCTCTTGGGGCTGGGTGTGCGCGAGTTACTGCGGGATAAAGGTTCTCTCGGCGGCACTTTGGGAGGCCTGTCTTCGTCACTGTAGGTGCTGGAAGTAACCTCTGCTGACCACCTTCTGTAATCCGGCTTCACGGGCCGGGGAGGTATGGGGACCCTGGGGGGCACCTCGGGTTTGTCTTCGTCTGAGTTGGGAGAAGCTCTGTGTATGTAGCTGGACACCCTTATGGCGGGCTTGTTGAAGGACCCGGCCGGTCCCGAATGCGACCGTCGCAGTCTCCGGTGGCTCTGGGGCGGGGGAGGATTTGAACTCTGCACCGCGCCGTGCGGCTCGGGCGCCTGGCTGAGGTCGGCCGCGGAGACCGCCGGGGTGTCGAAGTACGCGTAGTTGATCTGTCCACACCCGCGGAAGCTGCGCCGGCCGGGGACGTCGTATCTGAAGCCGGAGAGCGCGCAGTCTCGCAGGAGCAGGTCGGTGTCCGAGCTGGTGAGGAACTCCACCTCGCAGTCGGCCTCGTCCAGGGCGAGGTCCTCCGAGATGGGCAGCGGCGGGAGCGGCCGCGAGCCCCGGTCGCAGAGGGCCGCGCAGGGGAAGGGGGACGGGGGGCTCCTCCCGGGGGTGAGCGGGGGGGACGCGCACAGCCCGTTCACCGAGAGCCGCCGCAAACCGCACACCACGCGCTCCTCTCCTCGCTGCGCGCCGTCTTCGCCCGGCGGGATGACCAGCGCGGCCAGGCTGGGCTTCTGGGCGGGGCCGTCCCTCGCCGCAGGCGTCGCCGCGTGCCCTGCAGCCAACCAGACGCGTCGGGAAGGGGCCGCCCGCGCGACGGGCCGCCCCCCCCCCCCCCGCGCCGCCCCAGGCCGAGGCCCCCCCACCCCGACCCCCGCGCCCGCGGCTCTCGGCTCTCTGCTGAGGCAGCGCATGCGCGACGGTGCCGCCGAGAACACCCTGGGGACAGCCGCGGGCCGACGAGGCGCCAGTTGGCGGCCACACGGGACCTGCTTCAAAGGGCACGTCATCGGGTCCATCTGCCCCGGCCGTGCGCGGGGGGCACGGCCACACACCCCGCAGTCGGCGGCAGGTTGGGTGACGCGCGCGAGCCTCGCAGACCACGAGCAGCGTGTCCTTTCCGGAGGGCCGCGCCACACCGGCCCGGCCGCGGAAGGAGCGGCGGCGACGCGAGGCAGGCGAGGGCCGCGTCGGGCGACACCGGGGCGGCACCGGCAGCCCAGTGGGACGTCAGGGGCGCGCAGACCTGCCCGTGCTGGGCTCGGAGCCCCTGACAGCAATCTAAGGAGCGCAGTGTCCGCGGCACAAGTGCCGGGCGGCACGTCACACGCTTTCCTCAGTCTCTCGTCCCCACGGACACGATTGCTCGCCCACGGATGCGTGCGCGACACTCGTGAGGGAGAGGACGGGTCTCCGAGGTCTCTGCAAGCTACGTGTGGACCAGAGCTGGGGCCACGTCAGCGACTGTGGAGGGTCCTGCTTCCACAGACGGGTCTCGTCAGGGCCCCGCCGACTCCGGAGGAAGGCAGGGGCTGGAGAGCCGGGCTCGGGCGGCTCTCTTCGGCGCCGGCTGCCACCAGGCTCGGGCGGCTTCCTGACGCCGGCGCGGAGCTGCAGGACCAGCCGGCCCAGCCCCAGGCCCTCGCCCCCCGCAAGCACCCGCCGCCCTCGCCCCCCCCAACCGCGTTTCGGGGACATGTACCGAGAGACGCGAGGTGCTCCTGGGCCGTGGAGTTGAGGCTGTAGGCCATCGTGATCGGGTCAATGTTCAAAAAGTGACTGAAAGGAAAGGAAAAACATCTTGGTCACTCACAAGGAGCCGTCCCAGCCTCCAGCTCACCGGAACACCAGGGCTTAGACTTCTCAGGCCCTTCTGTCCTGCGCTTACTTTTCAAACTCACTGCGGCCGCCCCAGCAGGTCCTCACGGTCCTCATGGCTTGGCCATCGTGCAGATATCCAGTTTTTAATGGGACTCTAATCTCCTGAGCAGCAACTCCTGCCGTGGACATGGTGTCTTACTCTGGGAGGTCTCCACGCTTGAGGCTGAGGGATCTGCGGTCAACCAGTAGCCTGCATTCCCTGCGCAGGGGCGACAGAAAAGAGCCGGGTGAACAAACAATTCGGAAATACCCAGAGAGAGCTAATATTAGAGAATCCGGGGGCATTTGGGACAGAAAACTGCATAGACGTTCACTCGATCGCAACCTCTTGCACAAACTCACCCTTACTTCTCATGGTCATGGCACTACTCAAACGTGGTCACTCTGAGCAACTGGGAGAGGGGGAGGTACTAATCAAAGCACTGCATGCTTTCGGCAAAGTGAGGAATAATCCATAGCGATCCATCTCCCACTGCAGCCCAACAGCTGCAGGATAAATCTTGCTCACTTCCCGAAGCATGAGGAGCTCCCTGTCCCCCAAGCCAACAAGGTCATTTCAGAAATCACTGTATTCAATCCCGCAGAACTGACATTCACTAAAACCCAAGGCTTACTGAACAGGAGAGCCTATGGTGGCAGCAGACCTCCCCACGACCTAGCATTTGTTTGGATTCTGTAGTTCAGGGTTGGCCCCTGGAGGACAAATTCTCCAGTTACCACCTCTTTGAGAATAAAGAAATTGCTAGATAGGAGGATCCTAATTTCCATTATCCTGTAAAAATCAAGTTCTGCAAGGTTATGGGCTTCAGCAGAGGCCTGGGACAGCTTCCTCCTCCCTTTGAAAGACAAACTTAAAGGCACATTCTTCACATTCTGTACCAAGTGCCTTCTGCTTCATGCCTTGCCTCCTGCAAGGCAAGGATGACAGAGGCTAAGTAAGTGCCTTTTCTTAATCTAGCAGTTTCTTAATGTGAGCAGTTCCTCAATGTCCCTCAGCAGGTGCACCGTGTCTAGGGTCAACCAGTAGCTCCCCCCACACCTTCTTGCTGGAGGAGTCTTCTAGCATCTGGCTCTGCTTTCTTGGCATCTTCATGCTTCCTTAAAGTTGAGGCTTTTTTTTCTTTGAGACACTAGGATATGATCTGTCAACTCTGTGTAACACTGACCCCTTCTGGGATGAGCACAGACGCTTCGTAATGCTCTAGTGCCCCAGAGCATGCACGTGTGGCTGCCCAGAGCCGGGGGGTATGCTGAGGACCTGGGGCGTTCTGGGGGACGGAGGAGGGGGTTCACATGTCCTCTGTTTCAGGGACAGATCTGTCACCCACTAGACTGGGAGTCCAGGAAAGAGGCTAGGTCGCAATCATCACTCATCACTACGTGGAACATCAGCAAGTGACTGCTAGTTGCAGTGGAACGACCAGACCCTACCATCTCCTTTTTACCACGGTCAGGGTCAACTGAACGTACAGGGATATGAGGATTCCTGTACAAGGAATGTACAGGGGTCTTTTTTTTTTTTTTTTTTTTTTTTAGCTACAGATCTAAAAAACACTCTGTAAGTGCTTACTGTTGTTCATGCAAAAAGAAATGGAGAGACAGTAATGTTTTGGAAACAAAGTGAAGATGGGGCCATTACTGATCCTCGGCTTTTTACTCTCCCAAAGCCAGCTGCTCTGATACATGAGGCAGAGACTTAAGTAGCTTTCAAATATTATTTCAAATAGTCAAGCTTTCTTTTCCTATGATGAGTCTCTCAAAGACATACTGTTAAGAAGAATGGGGGGGGCGGAGAACCCCACCATTTAAGAAACCCAAGTTATCAGGAGACCTTATTTTTTGGTTTTGGTCCTCAGAGGCTTAAAATGAAAAGCACATTTATTTTACCTGGATTAAGGAGAGCTATAGAAAATTAACAACAACAACATTTTTTAGAACACACTGCTCGGTACTCCCTCTGGGCGCCTGGCCTTGTGGCATGTGATACTTCCCCGCCCCCCAGCACCCAACAAGCTCAGGCAAGACCACAGGGAAAGTATCTGTGGTGATGTAAAAATGAAAGGCCAAGATAGGAAGAAGAATATGGTATTTAAGTAGTTTGAAAGCACACGTTTAGAGATCGCTCATCCAGATTACAGGAAAATGCTGCGGGGGTTTCTGGAGGCCCAACCCCCACCTGTCTGCAGGCCAGCAAGTGCTCCTCGTAATTACTGCGTGTCAGCCTCCTAATGCCATCTAAATCTTAGCTTTCAACAGAATGATTGTGTAACTATCGCCTCTGCTGGAATGGCCTCGGAATTCTAAACTCACATTTCGGCAGCCCCTCCAAATTATGTATACGTTCTAGAAAGTTATTTTTTATTCATTGTTTCCATCACCTACTTGTTAGCTTTCTTAAGAAAAAAATTTTTTTAGTATAAAAAGAATTGTGTTCACTAAGCCAGCTCACTTCTGACCACAATAGTGTCTTTGTGTATTCATAGAAGGTGACCTGCCTCTACATTTCAATGGGGAATTGTGAATGGGACGTGTTATGAAACTGTCCGAACTTCCTACTTGCTTGCTTGGGGGAAGCCAGGAGGGAAACATAACTGCATGTTCTCGTTCGGAAAATAACTTCCAACGATAGGCCCAGGAAGGGTGACATGCTGTAGGTTTGGAAGCAAATGTTTTTGGCATGCTCCTGGGAATGCCAGCCACCTACAACTCTTCCACGCCTTTCTCAAAGCTCCCAAGTCTGCAGTACATAACCTCCTGGGTTTGGAGGGTGCGGGGGGGAGATCAGCCGCCTGGCCAAGCTCAAGTTAAAAAGAAACCCACAGTCCAGTGACATTTCACTAATGCTCAAGTGTTTCAAATTTTGTTTCTGTGTCAACTGTAAAGCCAGCTCTCCCTGACAGCTCAGGAGGCAAGCAACTGCAAGAACAGCCCTAGGTGGGGAAATCAGCATCTCTCAGCACAAGACAGCATTCTGTTATGAAATGCAAACTATGAGAGCGGATGTGAACCGAGGCAGTGCGGTGTCCAACAGGATCGGAATGACCTTGGGCAAAAGAACTTCCCTAAAATTCATCAACTAATCTTTAGCCTTTTCAGTGTGTCAGAAGTGCAGTTAAATACCAATCCCAGATGTGAACTGTTTCCTACTAACCTCACTTTTTTTAAAGTTCAAGACAAAAAGTAGTACCCCCTGAAACCATCTGTTTCTTGCAGCCGTCCTCTGCTTTGCTCTCCCTGCAACTCCCCCTCCCCCACCCCGCTCCTGGAGTTTGGATCTACTTCTACTATGACAAGACAACTCCTCCATCTCCTGAGTCTTGACTCCAGCCCCGACTCAAGCTTCCACTTTGCATTTCCTATTGTCTGGTGATTATCTTTCCACTTGGAGGGCCCTCTGGCATCTGCAACACTACAAACCAAACTCCTGTCACTTACTTCACACCCCCGCCCCCTTCCCAAACCAGTTCAGGGTCTGCCAGGATGCCGCTTCCCCCACA
This sequence comes from Mustela nigripes, assembly GCF_022355385.1. Classification (NCBI taxonomy): domain Eukaryota; kingdom Metazoa; phylum Chordata; class Mammalia; order Carnivora; family Mustelidae; genus Mustela; species Mustela nigripes. The sequence continues at coordinate 5,277,502 of NC_081570.1, forward strand.
GGCACCATTTTTCATAACCTGAGCCAGGACCGATGCACATTCGATCGCCCAGTTCCACTGCCTGCTTCTGTCCTGCTCTCAAGCCTCCCTTCCTTCCTGGGTCTGAGAATACCTGATCCACCCCACACACCAGAACCAGATCCGTATTCCTGAACTGGAGAGCAAATTCAGATCTTCCAATCTTCAGAGGCTTCTAAAGTAAGGCTCTGCAGGCTGGACGTAAGGCCTCTCTAACAAGGCAGGCCCTGACCCACCTTTTTCAAGCTCCTGCTTCTCTTTTCCCTCATCTCTGTTAGAATGCACCTTTTCCTTGGAGGCCATCTGTCACACCACCTTGTCCACTACCTGGCTCCCTACTGAAAAGCCGGCACAGGGTCCCCATGTTCTTGGGTTATTTTGTGTCTTCTTGCCCATCCTCCAAATCTTTGGGGACTTTCCCCACCTGCTGTGTAGATCCTGGTATCACACATTTCTGATAAATATTTACTAAACGGGTATTGAGAAAAAAGTCATCTCACTTCTAAAAAAAATAATGACATGACAGACTCATGTTTCCTGTAAATCAATGAAGAACTAAGGGATAAACCTAACATGGGCTGACACCTCCCGATAATGTGACAAATTTAGGTAAGAAGCAGGCAAGGGATTCTCATTTCATTGACTTCCAAAATCCGAAGTGGACAGTATACAGACTGGGTGAAAACTCTAAGCTTAAGTGATTAACAATGTAACTTTCTCAGTTGGTTTCTATTACTATACATTCACCTTAAGCACCCGGGGGAGAGCTTTCTGAAAATAATGAATTTCACCTTCTCTTCCACACTATTCCTTCTGCACTTACTGTTCTTGTTGCTAAAGTTAAGGTCACTTTCCTTAAACAAAACCAAAAAAGGCTACACCAAAAAGCATACCACAGATGCGTTATTAAAATGAAATCACATGCCTTTACATTGAGGAAAGTCACTTTGAAACTTTTTTTTTTTTTTAAACCAGGCTACCTTAAGACTGTAACCTAGATGTGCTTACCTTCCAGCAGATCTCATTAATAAATCTCAAAAGCAATCCCCAAGAGGAGGAGGGGCACATTTTTGTCATACAACTCACCCAGTTCTGCCCAGTGCTTCCTTATTTAAAAGTGTGATGTAATTTCCTTCTTTCAATCTGGTTTTAGAACCTGATTTCTGTTTATTCAGGGTGATAAATGGTCTTTTCAACCTTATTTAACAACCACCTACACGACTATATCCTTAACAAAAGAGATAGAAGATAATCCTATTCAGAGCCAAGATTTGTTAAAAAGCAAAAACCAAAACCAAAAAACCAAAAACTGATTTTGGAACGTGACAAATTCCATGATTTTATTTTTTATTTAAAAAAAAATGATTTTAGATCCTCCCCACAGAAACCACCACTTGCACATTAACCTTCAGTCTGAAAATGCCTAAAATAATCACCTTTGAGAATATTAAAACAAAACTAAAATCCCATCATTTTTACTGTGATTCATGTCTTAAGCTTTAGCAGCTCAGCTATTTGACACACTGAACATCTAGTGTGGCTGTTTTACAGAATTTTCACTTTGACTAATAACATGAGAAGACTTACTGATTAAAGGACTCTTCACAATCCAAGGCCCAAATTCAGGGTTTTTCTTGGATTTCACCCTAACAGACCATGATTTGGGGGAAGGAAGGGGGAGGCAGGCAGAAATTTCCTTGGCGATCCCCTGCTACATTCCATTACATCCTCCACATGCATGGCCTTCACATGAAGAGCACAGAGGACTTCACATCTTTCATGTTAAGTTATGGGAAAAAAGGTCACTGAAATGCTTCTGCATGAATTCAAGGTAAACACGAGGGTTTCAGGACCCAGGGCAACGCTGCTCTGTGGAGTGAGGATGGATATCTCGTCCCTGGCAGCATCCATCTGCCCTTCAGTGGGCAAGCATGGAACAGTCCACTTGTAGGTGGTAAAAACTGGGGCAACAAGAAAAATAATTTATCTTCCGACTGTCAAAAGCAAAGCTGAGTGACATAATTTGTGGAATAATTCAGAGTATTTTCTAGCTGAGTATTTTAAGAAACAGCAAACTAACAAAAAACCTATTCGTTCCATGACCATCGTCATCAATAGCCTTTTGATTCACTTGGTGTCCTACGCGGCCTTCGCGCGCAGGCAGAAGGATACCACGGCAGGGACACAGGCTCTTGTCCTTTGTGCTCTTCCTACAGATGCTACGGTCAGGAGCCACACACATGCACGGGATTGCAAAATATTATTCCTTTTAGACATACACATAATAGATTTCCAAATGGAAAAAATACGTGGGTTCTATTCTAATCTTAACAAGGAGCACAATAATCCAATGATGGGAAGGGAGTCTTTGAAACTTGAAATGTACTTAACGAGCACTGGAGTCACCCAATGGGGTAACACCAGGTTGTTCCAAGGAACATAAAACCAGTACAAAAAAGAAACTAATTCTTGGGAACTTATCTGGCAGGCATTGTTCTAAGTGATGTATAACTTATTTAATCCTCTCAACAACCCTGTGGGGCAGGTTACTATTATGACCCTCATTTACAGCTGAGGAACTGCAGGCACATCAAGTTAAGTAACTCGCTCCAGGTCAACGGTGGGGCCCGGAGACTTAAGCCAGGCTCTTGCTGTGCACACCACCGGCCCCTCCGAGCCCCTCAGGCTCTTAACTGGGAATAAGATCTGACCCACTACAAGGCCTGCGTTCAGGGTGGCTCAGACAGACTTTTCTGGGGATTTGCTGCCTGGTAATAGTTTTTCTTGGGTAACCTTTAGACTATGAAAGTTCCTATTTTATTTCAACTCCATTAAATCCTCCTATGAAAGTTGTAAATTGCAGATTTGGCCTGTGTATCCTCTGGAAGGGTGGTCAAGGTATCAATTTTATACTCTGTGACTACTTGGAGCAATTGTTTCCAAGCCTCAATTTTTGAGGACACACTGATGCCCCAGCACTACACACCCCGCTACAACACGATACGTGGTATCACACGGGCCTGTCTTTACCCAGGTGTCCCTACAGATACCCAAGGGGCCTCCTTTTAACATCCTCTCACAGCATGGATCCCGGTAATGCCATTATAATCAGGCTCCATTTTAGTCTGGAATCGAATGATGGCGTATCTTGTCTTCGCAAAGCACTCTATAAATTACAAAGTACTTTCCGACACATCATCTCACCTGATCCCCACAACATCCCTGTCAGAGGAGGCAGGGATTACACTCTGTGCCTGCTGAGGAGGAAGTGAGGCCAAACACCTTCCTGCCGGCAGCAAGGCCAGCGAGGCTCTTCCGCGGCTCTTCCGCGGCTCTTCCGCGCTCTAATCCAGCACTCCCCCGCTACACTTTCACTCCTTTCCTCTCCACGGTCTCTTTATTCTAGGCAGAAACCTCAGTTCTTCCTTTTCCTTCTTTCTTTTTTTTTTTTTTATTTAAAGATTTTATTTATTTGAGAGAGAGAGCATGAGTAAGAGGCGGGGCAGAGGAGAGACAGAATCTCAAGCAGACTCCCCGCTGAGTGTGGTGCCCCATGGGAGGGGGAGACTTGAGACTCAATCTCACAACCCTGACCCCAAATCAAGAGTCAGATGCTTTGCTGACTGAGGCACCTAGGCACCCCAACCTCACTTCTCTTTCTAATGTTCTCCTTTATCAGTGGGGAAACTGATGCAGAGATGGCTAAGCAAAACACTCAAGACCTCAGTGCAAGTCACCCGTTAAGATGGGAACGGGAGCTCCACGCACAGGATTTCACTCAAATTCTTAGAGGGCAAGGATGAGTTATTTCCACAAACGGTTCTCAAGTGCTTATTCTGGAGTAGATGCTATGGTAGTGAAGGAGACGTGGCTGCTGTGTGGGAAAGCCTCAGTCTCTGACGACAAGCAGTCTCAGACTGTGAGAACGTCCCCAGGAGGACAGGGTGGGGAGGCCGGACTGACAAGGGCAGTTAGGGCAGGCCTCCCTACGTGACTTTTTAAACTGAAATTTAAAGATGAGAAAGAGGCAGCCATGAGAAGAATGTGAGGAACATTCCACGAAGAGGATATAAAATACAGATTATTTTAAATAATCTGTACCTGGCCAGGTTTCATATTCTGTGGGTCTTCAAGGAGAACTTCAATGTCTTCTCATCCTTACCCTCCTACTGCTTCCCCTGAAATGTTGAATCATGTCACTGTGGAACGTTAAAGGAGTAAAACTCACGTAGCCAGAGCCCCATATTTTACAAATATATCCACTGAGGCTTGGAGGATTCAAGTGCCCCATTTTATAGTATGAGGAATTGGATTAAACTATCAACAATGATTCCAAATTACAGAATCCTTTTCCCCTTCTGAAGTCTGAGTCCCACACTAACTTTTCCCTGTCTTAAAGCAAATTTCTCTATTATGCTAGCTAACATTCAGAACCCTGAAACTCACCAGTTTTATCTACCTTTACAGAGCACGCATTTATGCTGTGCAAATTACGCCCGAATGCCACAGCTGACCTTGTTTACCCAGTACCCAGGAGGTTATTCGTTAGCTTTTCTGAAGCATGGCCAAACACCAGCATCAAAAGATGCAAAAGGAATCCCGATGATGAGGTACCAATTCAAATTTATTGAGGTTAAAAGCAGAGCTGTTTCTCTGGCAGAGGGAGCTGATGACATTCAAATTCCTGGAATTACCCTTGGCACCACCTTTCCCTCCTCTGCTCACCTTTCTAAAGCAACCTGATGGTATGCAGACATTCAGGTCAGTTTCAAGCATGTTAGATTGTACCTGTAATTTAGGCAACTTGCTTTTAAAAGCTACCATTAGTATTAGCTGAAAGGGAGTATTATCTGGTTCACCTTCTGAGGAGCAGCAGTTAAGAGTCATTTTCACACAAAAACTCAAGTCTACAGTATAATTAAATCTCAGAGCAAAGTGACCAGTGCCTATTGTGAACTGAAAGGAGGAGACACAATTCATTGAAACAGTAGTTTTATGTATCTGTCGAAAATATGAGTAACTCAGACATTTCATAACAGCCATAAAGAAAGATTTGCTTCCCACCCTTATCAGCGACTGGTCCAATCCTGCTGAGCTTTAAGATGCAAAATATGCTTCCATGCAATTATTTATCAACCATCGACTATGTGCAAGGCTGCGCAAGATAGAAGCTGTACAGAAGAGTTCCTGCCCTGAAGGAGTTCACAATCTAATACATGCCAGGTTAAAATCCTAAGCCCAGGACCTCTAGCCCCTTCTACCACGGAGACAGGCAGCTGAAAATAAGCCTCCGCGTGGAAGGAAGGAGCTGACAAATTGTGTCTGAAGTTCAGGCTAAAAGCTGTATATACTTCTCTTCAAATCTGCTAATAACTGGAAAAGACAGCAGTACCTACTGGTAACCAATCACAGCACAATGAGCAAGAAGCCAACTTTTACTTTGCTTAGCAAAATTTGGTCAGTTTCTGAAATGGGTAGGTGGCCTCCTGTCTCTGCTCTGTTTAAGTAAAACTTTGCTGAAAACCATATTACAGGGGCACCTGGGTGGCTCAGTGGGTTAATGCCTCCGCCTTCGGCTCAGGTCATGATCCCAGGGTCCTGGGATCAAGCCCCATGTTAAGCTCTCTGCTCAGCAGGGATCCTGCTTCCCCCTCTCTCTCTGCCTGTCTCTCTATGTACTTGTGATCTCTCTCTCTGTCAAATAAATAAATAAAATCTAAAAAAAAAATTAAAAAACCATATTACAGAAATGGGGGGTGGGGGAGGAATTTTAAAAAAAAGCAAGACTTGGCATGGCGAATGTTTCAGTATCCTCAACAAATGCACACCCTTCGCATTCTTACAGATTTATAAAAGCTGAAAAACGTGCAGAATACTGTTCTTCAGGGGGGTAAAAACAAAACAAAACAAAACCACACACAAAAAAACGCATTTTAACCTCACCTTTCTTCACCTCTGACAGTTGCTTAGAAACCAGTCCGGCCCTACCTGTGTTGCAGGTGTACCTAAAGTCACCAACACATCTCTTTTAAAGCTACAGTCTATTCTGACTGCACTTAAGTTTATGACTAACAATCTATTCATATATATATATATTTTTATCAGGTAAGAGACTGGTTCCTTTCAAGCAATGACGAAATCCTAATAAAGACTTAGGAAGCACCGATACAGCACCAATCATGGTTAAGAGGTCATCTAATTTGTACGAGGCTGTGATATACATATAAATACACACGCACGGACACACGAAAAACACCCAATAAGCAGCCACGTTCCGAACACAGAATTCTGCACTCCCATTCCTTCGGAAACAGTAATTAGGACGCTCCGACCGAAGGATCGCGTTTCTGAGACAGGAGGGGGGGGCTCGGAATTACTCAAGGGCCCTGACCGGGGACGACCGTCGTCGCCGAGAGACCGAGCAGAGGGGCCGCGGGCCGGCCAGCCCCCAGCACAGCCTTTGGGACAGGGCTGACCAGCACACGGTGCGCGCCGGGGCAGCGCAGCCCCATTGTGGAAGGGGGGACGCCGAGGCCGCCGCCAGCCTCACCCGCGCAGGACCCCGGCCGGCCGCCCTCGAAGCCCGCGCCCCCGCGCAGCGCCCCCGGACCGGCCCCTACCCCTGCCCCCCCATCCCCCGTCCGTCCGTCTGTCCGTCCGTCTCTGGAGACTCCGCGTCGCGGCGACCCTCTCCGCACCCCGGGGACCCGCCCAGCGTCGGGAGCCGCCCGCAGCCCGCCTCAGGGGCCCGGCAGGGGCGGGGGCGCGGGGCGGCGCCGCCCTCCCCACCCCACCCCCGGCCCGCAGGCCCCTTACCCCCGCGGAGCCGCGGCTGCCCCACGGCGCCCTCCCGCGCATGTCCGTCCCGGCTGGCTCAGCGCCGCGGGCTCAGGGGCCCGGACACCGCGCAGGCGCCTCGCCACTCGCTGGCCGCCGCACCCCACTCGCACTCCCCGCTCGCACTCGTCCGCCGTCGGCGCGGCCGCAGACGCCGCAATATATGCCAGTGGCGGGGCCGTGACGTCGACATCCAGCGCCCCACCTCCCCCGCTCAGCCAATCCCGGCCGCGCGCCGCTTAAAGGGGCGATGCCGCGGCCCAGGCGATGGCGTGGGGTCCACCGGCGTCGCGCGGCCCCGCGGGGATGGCGTCTTTGTCTCCGAGGGGGCCGTTTCTGGGCCGCGGCGGCCTCCGCCCCTCAGCTCTGCGCGAGCCGAGAGCAGCTGCCGAGGCTTCAGAATCCTGACGCTGAATGCGTGCGGGCAGCTCGGCCTCGGCCCGCGTTCCGCGCGGCTAAAGGGGGCGCCGAGCGTCGTGCGGGGTTTCCCGTCGTTTCCTGGCCCCGGCGGGGCGCGGTTCGGCGCGTGTAACCGGGTCCACGGGCCGTCGCCGCCGCCGGGCCAAGGCCAGTGCAGCCTCTGCGGGCAGCAGGCCCGCGCGCACCGAGGCGTAGGGGGTGCAGCACGGACAGAGTGGAGCACTGACGGACAGTGTGGGAAGCAAGCGACGTCGAGGGACGGAGTTGCCCAGCGTGGGACAGCATAGGGCAGGGTGAGACCTTGAGGGGCAGTGAGGCCACCCTGCTGAGGGCCTTTGCTGGGACCGCTGAACGCGGGTCTGCCCAGCCCCCTCTCCTCGGACCACATGCCCGAAAACCGAGGCCAGTCTCTGGTGGCAGTTGACCCGCCCGGGGCAGCCTATGGGCTTCCATAAAAAGCACCCCCCAACCCTACCCGGCCTGTCCTTCAGTCTCTAGTCCGGTGTTGACTTTAGTACTAGACCCACGCCGCTCTCAGCATCTCTGGGCATCGGGTGGCCAGTGATGCCCAAGGACGAAACACCGGAAAGCCTGCGGGAGGAGGCTTCTCCCCGCGACGGTGATGCAACTTAGGCTTACAGTTTAACCGTAAAATAAATAATACAAATGATAACAAACCAAGAGTAACTAAAGTAAGAAAAAAAGCAAACAGACAGAAACCCTCCAGTTTTAACTAGACCAGTCCCCTGAATGGTACTCTCTATTAAGTAGAGGCCACGGACCTCCGGCTGACCTCGTCCGTCTTGCAGAGCCCCTTCTCGGTTTCGGCAGTTGTGCCTGAGAGTCACACATTCAGCACTACCTAATTGGGGTAGTTTAACATATGGAATGAGATTGTGACCTCATTTTCAGGTTAACTATTAACTTACAAACTCCGTGAAATGATTGCCTTTTCTCCCCCACTGTTTACTTACATTCTTTTAAATTTAATTCAAAGGCACAATTTTGAATTCTATGCCTTCTCTCCCTCCCTCCCTCCTCTCTTTCTCTCTCTCTCTCTCTCTCACACACACACACATCTGAAGGATTCCTTTGCCCTTTTCAGTTGCAAGATAAACAGATGTTTAGCAGAGAGCTCTACTCTTTTGGTCTTTCTGATGGGCTCCTCTGGCCTACAGGGGCTCATGGGTCATTTTCATGATTTCATGATTTCAATTTAATGATTCCATCTATGATGTTCTCAGTGCCCTCCGTTTATTATTATTTTAGGACGATGGAAATTAGTCACAACTCCTTGTTGGTTTTCTTAACCAAATTCGGTTTTTTGATTCACAGAAAATCTGCCCAGATTGTTTCCCCCCATTTCGCTTTCATTTATGTTTAACACTTACCCATATGCTGTTATCAGTGTACCAAAAGGACCAGCCTGAGAATTTGCCAGAGAACATCTTTTCAGACCTCACAGTGCAGCATTTACTGAATGGGGACCTAGATGAGCTCAAGTTTCATCCAAAAGGAACCCTCGTTACGCTATTTCAAGCCACTACAATACAGTTGTAATTTGTGCTTTGGCCTTATTGGCATGCTTTTACATTCCCCTATTCATTACCAGTGATAATTACCAGAGCAACCACCAAACACACCCCTTCTTTAGAGAAAAGATCAACAGGATACTTGTTATATGGTTGTGAACTGTCTGGTGTGCTGTTTTGGTAAATTATAAAAAATCATAAAAACACAAGTAATATACGATTAATCCATTTTTTCCCCTTCCAATCTATTTTAAACGTGCAGAATCAACAACTTGGTTTATTCATTTTTTGGGGAAAAACAGAGTTGATGGCTTACTGAATTTTGCTTACAATTATGTTCATGTGATATAGCTTGCTCACCTGTTGCTGAATTGCATGCATAGACTTAACACCCCACAAATCTTTTATCTAATAGTCTATTAGTGATATTTTGTAATAACGTGGTCATGTCAATGATATTGTAGACTATTTTGGGAAGAGTTTACAAGGAAAATGCTAAGCAGCGTGAAATAATATTAGCATATTGTGTTCATCGAGTGATCATTCATTGACTTTTAACAGACTAGAACACTAGACTAGAGGTTTAGGGTAAAAATATTCTCTTTGTACAGAACATAACTTGTTTTAAATTGTCTCCAATGAGAAGGTTGAAGTCAGACAATTTTTTTTATATCTCTCACAGTCCATTTAATCTTGATGTACTTCCCAAGGAATTTATATTAGCTGATTGTTTTTTAATTAAAAAAAAACCCTAAACATAACATCTAAAATGTTAGACTTACATCACACTGACCTAAATTGTCTCTGTGCACTTGCCCATTTTTCAGGGTAAGAAGAAGCTGTCCTTGGAGTAAGAACAAGGAGAGGTTCTGGCTCAGAAACCATAGAATCACAGACACTGCTTTTCTAAAGACATTGTTCATTTTCATCCTGTCTAGCAAGACCACAAGTCGTAGGTAAGCAGGAGCATACTGAACAGGGACCTTACAAGCTTTCCAAATTTATGTTCAAATATTGAATCCTGTGGAAGAGGATACACGTTTTGGTGTTTATTCTTCTTGATTATAGACGGTTTTGTGTTTCTTTGTTGTTTATAAAGAAATACTTTTAAGTGAGACATGTTCTGAATTGCCCTCTTAGTCCTAGACTGTTTACTTTTGTCTGTTCATGATCTAAATGTGACTATGCAGTTTTCTTTTTTTACTAATTTATAGCTAAGTGTGCAGTAAAAAAAATACACAACAATGGAAGAATTGAATTTCCTAGGAGTCATTTGTTAGTAGGCCACTTTATGACTTAGGGACATCCGGGCACTGATATATATTTATATATCCAATAACCTTTGTGTGTTACTGCAAAACCTCCAGGCTGGTAAGAGCCGGGATTCCTTCATGAAGGCCACCACAGCCCAGGGAAGTCTCCATGGCGCTTCCATCGGTAGCAGCCAGTTGAAAAATTGAGCAGAAAAAGATTTCTTTACAAATTCCATTTTTCCCTTCTGAGGGTAGGGATACTCCTCTCCCTTCCTAGATTTTTCGCCTAAAAAAGAGAGAGAGAGACAGAGACAGAGACAGAGAAAAGAAAAACATATAAACAGTAAACTCAGCCTTTTTCATAGTATGAATTTTAGAGAGGCGATTTGTATAGTTGCTTATTTTTAAATTGAATCACTTTTCATTGACCTCATACTCCCTTAGGGAGCTTTTGATGCTATTTTGGTGATTATTGTATTTCCGGTTCTAGCCCATTTCTGGAACTTAGAACTATTAAAACTTTTTAGTGTCCAATAGGTGCATTAACTGAATATGTGGATTTTTGCAAGACAGTGTTTTTCGGGTTTCTTTTAATTAGCAATAATCGTGCTTCGGATAAACCTCATTGGCTATGATACTACCACTGCGCAAAGCTTCAGGTTTCTTTTAAACATGAATCTGATTTAACTTCAAACTTCAGCATTACGTTTCCCTCCAAGCAAATGGTGCATTTCCTATTAGCTGGCCAGTAGGGTGCGCTCTAGTCCCTTGCCAGATAAATTAATAAATTAATAGATTTATTAAAAATATTAACATAAACCCTTTATTAGGAGATTTCAGAAATCTGTTTCATTCCTACACTGCCACCAACACAGAAGAGACATGTTGATATAGACACAAGCAAATCGCCCAGTGTGCACAGCATACATGGAGAGCAAAGCTGTTCCCTCAGGAAAAGAAAAAATTGAGAAGTTACTTCTTTGGATTTAGTTCTGAAATAATTTGTTGTTATCTTACCAGATCAATCCCTCAGTGACAGATATTTTCTTTTATTCTGAGTAGAATGAGAATAAGAAATCTGGGGCAGTGAAGAGCCCAGGCTCTGGGCCTACATCCTAACTTTCTTACCAGCCGAGGGATTCAACGGCTTACTTCACTTTTGTAGGATAGTGATAACAGTGGCTCCTACTCTAGAGGGTCCTGGGCCAGAGAAATGAGATTGTATGTGGGAAAGTGTTTAGAACATAGCCTAGAACATCAGCATTCCGTCACAGTATCTGTCTCTGTCATTATTGCTGTATTCTCATTGTGATTGCTGGTCATTACTCACTGATTATATCTTTAGAATCTTTGCAAGATTCCAAAATTCTCTATTGCTTATTAGTATACATGATTTAATTCATCTGGGAGGTTATTTTGTTAAATTCCAGGAGCATAAACGATTTAGAAGATAAAATGTCTTACTTGGTCTGCAGTATTTCCACTTAAGGGGCTGTAAAAGCTTATGCCAAAGAAGAGGGTCTGCCACAGTGAGATTTCAGGCATCAGAAATCCTTGGGGAGATACACTAGGGGCAGGAAGGATCTCAGCATCTCTGAAGGGAAGGTAACAAGTTGCTAAAAATCTATAAGCATCTTCTTATAAACCCATACTCAGAAACATCCATAGGCATGTGTCTTTTCTTTTTTTCTTTTTAGATTTTTATTTATTAGAGAGAGAGCACATATGCTAGCAGGGGCCTGAGATCATGACCTGAGCCGAAGACAGATGCTTAACCAAGTGAGCCACCCAGGCACCCCAGCATGTGTCCTTTTGAAAAATGTATTTAGTTTGTACATAAACTTAAAATTCCAGGAGAAACGCTTAAACATGAATGGCTTTATCATTTTCTCTGTAATGCAAGCACAGGGGGATATACCCAGTGATTAGGCACAGTAGCATTGTGAGAAGTCAGCAAATGCCAACACTTCTCCGGGTTCTACCTATATTCATTCATTCATTCACCAATTAATATTTATTGAACTCCTACTGTGTGCCAGTCCATGGTAGGTACTGGGCAGTGAGCCAGAAAAACATTCCCAGAACGTTGGGTGGTGGGGATTATAGACAGGCACACAGGAAGCTTAACTGATATAAAAGTGCAAAAGAGTTCATAACGAGACTGTAAGATTCTGTCTTCTTCAAAAACTTGGAGACTCGGGGGGCACCTGGGTGGCTCAGTGGGTTAAGCCGCTGCCTTCGGCTCGGGTCATGATCTCAGGGTCCTGGGATCGAGCCCCGCATCGGGCTCTCTGCTCAGCGGGGAGCCTGCTTCTCACTCTCTCTCTGTCTGCCTCTCTGCCTGCTTGTGATCTCTCTGTCAAATAAATAAAATCTTTAAAAAAAAAACAAACAAACTTGGAGACTCGGTATTTTCACTAGCTCTACACTCAGGAAATAATAAAATCATAAAGCTTTCCTCCCAAAGTTGTTTGAGGCAGTGTTGTTTGTGATAGTGAAAACTGGCCTGTTCGTAGGTCTATCGGCATGTAAACTATCGAATATCTATTCAGCTATTAAAATGATGCTTATGCAGATTTTGTAATTAAGAATAATAATAACTAACGACAACTTACGCTTTTATAGCATTTACTAGGAAGTGGGCTCTGTCCTAGGGCTTTTCCTATATGTGTTAATTAAGCCTTCACACACCCTGTGAAGTCCCCGCTGTTACTGCGCCCAGTTTATGACCAGGATGAAGTAATACGCCCAAGGTTACAAAGATGGTCACTGTGGGTTTAAACTGAGGCGGTTACTTTCAAACACCACAGATTCTTCCATAATCACACTTGGTGTAAAAAGTGGAATATGAAGTTGAATATACGGAATACTCGTCCTCGTGGTTTCAGGGCTTTTTTTTCCAGTGTTAGTGACAGAAAAATCCAAATCAAATTCATTTAAAAAGGGGGGGGCATTCAGTGCTTCAGTCATGGACAAGTCTAAGGGGGCATGTCTGCAGGAGCTGCTTTCCTCAGGTGCTCAATGTCAACCCCATCAAGGTTTTCTCTGACTTTGGCTTTGTCCCATTTTGTGGTGACTTTCTCTTGAGGTTTTTCAGTGACATGATGGCTGCCAGCAGGTCTGAGGCAAGATGGCTGCCAGCAAACTCTGGGTCTTTTAATTTAAAAAAAAACAAAGAAGAAGAAGAAGAAGAAGAAGAAGGAGAAGCTTATTTAATGGCTTGAACAAAAACTCTGGGCCTGAGTCTCATTAGTTCAAACTGAGGGGCAAGGAATGCGTGTTCTGTTTGGCCAAGCCTGAGTGCAAGGCCACCGTCAGAACCACGGGTAGGATCAGCTCACCTGAAGCACGTCCATTAACAGCAGAGGAGGTGGTCTCCTCTGGTCAAATTGACAGTGGATCAGGAGGAAAGGGAAATGGGTGTTTTTGGTATACATTGAGTATCTGCAACAACAATTTTCTTACCTATAGGATAAACATTTAACACTGTAACTTACAAGTACCTTGAAGTTTTCTTTTCTTTGACCTTGGTGACACTATAGTGTCACACACTTTTGGCGTCCCCCTTCAGTCCTCCTCAGTCTTCTAGTCTTTCTAGGATGCTTCACAGTGGGCATCCAATTTACTACTACTTTTTAGCCCTCTCTTCTTTCCTGACTTTTTTTTTTCTTTTTTAAGATTTAATTTATTTATTTGGCAGAGATTACAAGTAGGCAGAGAGGCAGACAGAGAGAGAGGAGGAAGCAGGTTTCCTGCTGAGCAGAGAGCCTGATGTGGTGCTCGATCCCAGGACCCTGGGATCATGACCCGAGCTGAAGGCAGAGGCTTTAACCCACTGAGCCACCCAGGCGCCCCTTCTTTCCTGACTTTTAATTCCACACTTTCTAACAAGTGCTTCCCCCTTGGGTATTTGTTGCAGATTGGTTTCCTTGGGGAGCAGGCTTTGGGATGGAGGGTGATTTTATTAGAGTGTGCTTTTGGAATCTCCTGAAGGGAGGAGGAATTTGGGCAGAAGGAGAAGCTGAGCTGTGATGCAGGCCCGAGATAGGCCTTAGCTGATTCTCTGGAAACATTCAGAGCTGGATCGGCCCTCCAGCTTGGGAAAGGGAGCTGTGTCTTTATTCTTTCCACCCCCTTGGCGGGTCATTGGATATGGGTTGCCCTTGGGAGGAAGAGTAATATTGGGGGCAAAGCAATTTTTTGTTTTGTTTGTTTTTTTGTTCCAGTTGAGACCTATCTGAAGAGGGTTGACAGCTAAGGGCTATTTTCTGGCCGCAAATATGGGCTCTAATCCTAGAGGTAAGACTTTCTACCCTCAAGGGGTATTTGGGTAGCTCATCATAGTAGCTTCCTTTTGTTGTCCCTGGCTGTTTGTCTAATTCTTTCACTCTATTCCGGTAATTTTGTTGACATTTTTACTTAGATATTTTGAGGCTATAGGTGCATACTAGTTTAGAATTGTTACACCTGTCTGGTAAATTGAACATTCTCTTACTATATCTTGAGCCTCTACTAGTAATAACTTTTGCTTTGAAGTTTGCTTTGTTTAGAATTGCCATAGTCACACTGGCTTTCTTTTAGTTTGTACTTTGGTGACTTTTTTTTCCCAAATTTTCTTTTTAATCTTTGGGTTTCCTTAAGTTCTAGGTGTGTCTTGTAAAAAGCACAGAGCTAGGTTTTTGTTTTGTTTTGAATTGTCTTCTAACTGGAGAGTTTAGTTCACTTATATCTATTGTGACTACTAGCATATTTACTGATAATTATCATTTATTTTTATCACGCAACTCTGTACCTTCTGTTTGTCTTGCTCTAAGGAGTTTCTTTTTTCTTCTTTCTTGTTTTTTTTTTGTAGTTGTTACATTTTTTTCTTTTCCCATACCCCAATTTAGAAATTATATTCTTTAGTTCTCCTTTTTAGTCATTATCTAGAAATTATGACATGCATACTTATCATAATAAAGTCTAAAGGTAATATCTTTATCCTCCTAAAAAATACAAGGAACACATTTAAAACACGTTAACTCATATCACTGCCTTCCAAATTTTATTTTCTTACCTAGAATTCAAATCTCTCTTTAGCACCACTAATTGGACATTATTTATTATTATATATCAATACAAATGACCCTTGAACAACACAGTTTGGAAATATAAGTACATGGGTCCACTTATACATGACTTTTTTTGATAAATACAGTACTGCAAATATATATTCCTCAAGATTTGTCTTTCTTTTCAAAAAAGATTTTGTCTATCGATTTGAGAGAGAGTGTGAGTGGGAAGAGGAACAGAGGGAGAGAGACAAGCAGAATCCTTGCTGAGTGCAGAGTCCAATGTAGGGTTCAACCCCATGTCCCTAGGATCATGACCTGAACCAAAGCCAAGAGCTGGATGCTTAACCAACTGAGCCACCCAGGCCCCCTCTTCCTTAGGATTTTCTTAATAACATTTTCTTTTCTCTAGCTTTCTTTATTGCAAGAATACACCACATAATAGATATAACACACAAAACATTTGCCAATTGACTATTTACATTACCAGGACGGCTTCCAGTCAACAGTACTATTAGTAGTTAAGTTTTGGGGAGTCAAAAGTTATACACAGAACAACGCCTGTGTTTTTCAAGGGTCAACTGTATTCACTTAGTCTTGACCGTCTATCATAACTCCTTCTTGTCTTTCAGAAATGATCTTTAGGGTTACTTTTCGATCTTCCTAAAATATGTTTGTTTTGAAAGTTCTTTTAGGATTGACACATTGTTTGAAAATTCTATCAGTTTTTATCTGCTTGAAAATGTGTTTTTTTCATCCTCCTTCTTAGAAGATCATTTTGGGTATGTACAGCTCTAAATTGTTGATTTTTATCTCAGAACTTTGAAAGTATTATCCCCCTGTCTTCTATGAAAGACTGATGAAAAACTAGTTGTCAGTCTAACTGTCCGTTCTTATAGGTATTATCTTTTCTTTCTATCTTTGAAGACTTTCTCTTTATTTTTAAATATTTTATTTATTTATTGGGGGGGGGACAAATGGACAGGGGGTGGGGCAGAAGGAAAGGGAGGGGGAGAAGCAGACTCCCCACAGCAGGGCTCAATCCCAGGACCCTGAGATCATGACCTGAACCAAAGACAGATATTTAACTGACTGAGCCACCCAGGCGCCTCTAAAGCCTTTCTTTTTGTTGGTGCATTGCAGTTTACTTATAATTAATTGGTCTGTGGAAGTTCTTTCATTTATATCTGCGGACTGCTGTATTTCATTAGTTCTAGAAAATTGTTGGGTATTATTTCTGTTACCTCTATTGTACGTTCCCTGTTCTTTTTTCACTTTCTATACCTTTGATTAGATGAATAATAGACCTTTCTTCCTTTGTCCTTTGTGTCTCTTAGCTCTTTTTAACTTTCTATTTTTGTCTCTATGTGTTGGATTTTGTGTAATTTTTTCAGATCTATCTTCCAGTTTGTTATTAGTGTCTATCTGTATATGTTACTTTAATGTTAATTCACTTTATAATATCAATTATTATATTTATCATTTTCAATGTTCTATTTGGTTGTTCTTAAATATGGTTGGTCATTTTTGATAATCTCTTTTCTTTGGTGGTATCTTATTTCTTATAGTAAATAGTATAGTATAGTAAACATAATATTTTATATTGGCATCTAATAATTCTAATATCTATTTTGTGGGTCTCATCCTGATGTTTGTTTTTTTCTGCTTTGTTTTACTTCTACTAGTGCGTTTACTCATGTATCTTGTGCTTTTTGATTTGAAGCTTATATTTTTTGGAACTTCATCTGTGAGAATTCAAAGATTGGTGTTTGTTTAGACACCAAGAGGCACTCCCAAGCCAGGATTACTTGGATAAACCAAATTTTTGGCCAAGAGTTTTTTGGACCCCCATGCAGATATTGTGGGTTCTGACATGTACAAGGATGGGCTAATGGTAAAGAAAAACTTCGCTTCCTTTCTACCATAGCCAAGACAGGCAAGTAAGTATCCTCTCCATCTCTCTCTTCAGAGCAAACATTTTCCTAATCCAGCTACTGGAAGTGTCACCTTTTAGGGTCCCAATTTTTTTCTCATCTTTTCTATGGCATCCCACTCTATGCAGACATCTGGCTTTGTCTCCCAAATCCCATGGGCTCAACCCCTCAAAACTCAAGGCCAGGAGTCAACAAACTCTTTCTTCATCAATATTCCAGGCTTTGCAGGCCATCTGCTCTCTGTTGCAACTGCTCATGTCTACCATCGTAGCCTGAAATCAGCCATTGACAATACACAAAATGAACAGATGTGACTGTGTTCCAATAAAACCTTCTGTACCAAAGCAGGTGGCTAGCTAGATGTGGCCCATGAGCTGTAGTTTACTGACCTCCTGCCCTTGGCCATCAGGAGTTGGCGGATGACAATTCATCCTTTTCTTACCCATTTGGAGTCATGCTTTTTCCTATGTCAGAGAGCTGAGGATTTCACCTACCATTTTGCCAACCCAGTTATGTATTTATAAAGATGTTCTCAAATATTGTGCTTGCAGCTGAGTTGCTTCGCCACGAGAAGAGTTTCTCTGGAGAGCTAGTCTACCTTGTTCCCACAGGGAAAGTCAGATTCATCTTGTCGGTACAGATTTTCTCAGATTGTCAGACGAAAGACTGCTCAGAGACCTTTAAGAACCACACTTGCCTAACATATGAAGTCCAGATTTCTCAGATGGGTATTTAAGGCTTTTTGATCTCTGTCTTTAGCCTATCTTTCCCAGTTCTTAGCTCATCCTACTTCACGCTTTCAGCCAAATCAGAAAACTAATGCTTTCCCAAATAAGCCTTCTGTTTATCATCTCTCCTCCTTGGTCATGCTGTTCCGTACCTTATCCTTACATGTCTCGTTCCCGGTGTTCCCTGTGGCAAAAGAAACTGGTTAAAAGATGACTCCATTTCATCTCAGACACTGCTCTCTCTGTTGTCATCATAACCGGGCGTGCTCCTTCCCTCCTCCATTGTTCTGCTTTATATCACAGTCATTTGTAAACCTGTTTGGAGCACCCGTGTTAGACTGTAAGCTCACGGAGGACAGAGAGATCCCTTTATCAAACTCGGTAGACTCCTCTCCTTTCCTTGTAGAGCACCTAGCATAATATTTTGAATACGGTGGGTACTTAAATATTTGCAAAATGAATGAATACATAACATTTTTTAAATTTGGGAAAACTCAATATTTTATTGTAAAGTCCATGTCATTTTCCAGAGTTGGGTCTTTAAGCTTATCAATTGCTTACTGCCACCATTGCATCCCCTCAGAAATAGAATCACCCCCGGGCTTATGTCCTACAACCCACGCGGAATCTCTTTCCATGGTGTCTGAGGTTACTGCCAGCGCAGTGGTGACCCCGCCCAAAGAGAACTACTATTAACAGTGGATATATTGTTAACATTTCCCACTGTCAGTAAGCACTCTTTCACGATGTGATAGTATCACGGCTACTTAGTATCACGGCTCTTAGTAATCTATCATACGGATATAGCATGATTCACCCCTGACCGGTTCCAATTGTTAAGCTTTTTACATAATATTATTACAAATCATGTTATAATCAACTGCCTTGCATGTTAAGTTTTCTACCTCTCTGCTTATTTCCTCAGGATAAATGCTACCAAGTAAAGGAAATACTGAATCAAAGGGATTGAACATCTTTAGAAACTTTCATGATTCCCAAATTACAACCAGACTATAGGACGAGTTGGGACAGCCACCAGCAGTACCGTGCTCATTTAATGATACGCTGTCCAACTTTGGATTTTTTTATTAGTTTTAGGGTTTTTTTCTTTATTTATTTTTGAGGGTCAATTTATTAGGCAGAATTTTATCTTAGGAAAATGCACATTTCTCTTATTGATACTGAAGTTGAGAATATACGTGTGTGTCTCTGTGCACACATATACATGCACTTACATGCATGTTGATTGGCCCTTACACTTCTTTTGTGATTTATTTATTTCTTTATCTTTTCTACTGTGGTATTGCCTTATTCCTATGACTTATACATGGAGGAATTAATTCACTGTCTATCACATATGTTACAAATATTTTCCCTGTTTAGTATATGTCTCTTTTTGTTGTGGTGGTTTATGGCAATTCTTTGCCTTCGTGTTTTTTTACTTTTTTTTTTTTTTAAGATTTTATTTATTTATTTGACAGACGGAGATCACAAGTAGGCCAAGAGTCAGGCAGAGAGAGAGGAGGAAGCAGGCTCCCTGCTGAGCAGAGAGCCTGATGTGAGGCTTGATCCCAGGACCCCGGGATCATGACCCGAGCCGAAGGCAGAGGCTTTAACCCACTGAGCCACCCTGGCGCCCCATGTTTTTTTTTTTTTTTTTTTTTACTTTGACATAGTTTCAGATTTACAGGAAAGTTTCAAGATGAGTATGAAGAATTCTCAGACACTTTCACAAGAGTCCTCGTAAGTGAACATTTTTTACATTTATCTTATTTTCTTCCTGTTTCTTTCTATATTATTTTTATTTGAGCCATTTACAAGTAAGCTGCAGACACAAAGCTGGCATTTTAAACAATAGCCATAAAGATTTTAAAAACTGACGTTATTTTTTAGGACAGTTTTAGATTTAGAGAAAAATTGAGAAAGCAGTCCATAGTTTGTCTGTACTCTGCATCCAGTTTCTCCCAGGTGGATATTACTTGTGATTAATGAGACCATATTGATACATTTTGATACATACTGATACATTATCATAATACAATCTGTATCATATTGATACATTATCAGCTAACGTCCATTGTTTATTTGGATTTCCTTAGTATTTTGCCTGATGTCCTTTTTCTGTTCCAGGAGACCAGCCACAGCAGCAGATAACAATAACTGTCATGTCTCCTTTTGGCTCCCCTTAACCGTGGCAATGTCAGACTTTTCTAGTTATTGATGACCTTGACAGTTTTGAGGAAGACTGACTGGTCAGGTGTTTGGTCAAATGTCCCTCTATTGGAATTTATCCAGTGTTTTTCTCATAATGTTATTGGTTTAAAAGAGGAAGACCATATAGAGATAAAGTGCCGTTTTTATCACATCATATCAAGGGTATGTGCTATTAACATGATTTGTCACTGTTGATGTTGACCTTGACCTGAGAAATACAAGAGTTATTTAAGGCCTCTGTAAACATAATCAGTGACATTTAGGTCAGGTCACCGATTCTGAAAAAAATTTGGGATGATCAATTATTTTTGAATCACTGTGAATATTGTACAATGGACAGAAAGTTCATTGCAATTTATAGAGCTGACTACGTTGATGGGAATTCCCTAACTGTAAGGTTAATTTTATATTTATGGTGTGTTTTGGCAGATACTATGAACTAGGAGTCACTGTTACAACAGAAAGTCTTAAGTTTAATTTTTTAAACGTTTAGCATATTTAAACAGCAAAGATTTTTGCATGTGTCCATATGAAGCTAAGAACATCTATCTGTATGTCTGTATCCCAGATGTAGCCTTTGATTTTCTAGAACTGTTTTAGCAAAGAAACATGTATTATCTAAAAAATGATTTAGCTCTCTTGTTTCCACTCTTCTTGGGTCCATTCACTGAATAAACCTTTTGAATACTTGAGCAGTAAAATTCCCCACATCCTACATTTGATCATTTCCAGGAACCAATAAGAGAGTTTAGTAAAGTGAATTTGAATGATTTATTTGTACAGAAAGAATGAATTTCCTTTTAGTTGTACATCCAACACCCACACGATACCTCATCTATGATGCTGGGAAGGAACATTTTCAGAAGAAATTTGATGCCCAATTAGTGTGTTTTAATTTGGTCAGTGAAATTTCCATCTGGCTCTGATGTGTATTCTGGAGGGCAGAGAAGCATGGGGTTAGACAGTTTATTAGTTTGTGAGATGGGGCCAGGAGGTACAAAGAACATTTCACAGAAGCAGGATTTTATAGATTCTGGGTACCCCCCCATCCCCTGGCACCCCCACCCCCGGCTTTTGGTAGCTACAGGATGCATGGGGACAAAGAAAGCACATGCTACTTATTTTGGATTGAATACACAAAAGTAGATTGTAGATAAATGTCTTCTCTTCTAAGGAAATCAGAAATTTACCTATCCAGTGATATCTAGTAGAGAGGTAAGCATTTCCTTGTTCTAGGATATAAGGCACGGATCTTTACTTTAGATAAACATGTTTTGCGAGAACAACAGGATGCTTTTACAGTTTTACTGTTCCATTTATGTACGGGCAGGAGGAGAGCGAGCGAGGGAGAGGATAAACTTGCTCCCCTTTCACGACTTCCCCATGTTGGATACATTCAGACACGAACACTGACCTTCACAGCTAAATTCAACCACCCCAGAAAAGTCCAAGATAAAACAAGCCTGTTTTAAAAGTAAAGTTTTCTCTGAAGGCTTTGATTCCTATTACACTGGAAAACAGAGGAAATTCCAGACCTAAGGGATCCTGGCCAAAATGCTCTATTTTCTATTTTTTGGAATGTATCTTTTTTGTCCATGTCAAGCAGGCACACAGTTGTTTTCTGTCCTTTGTGGTTCCATCTTATACACGTGAGAACGCTCTTAGCTGACAGTGGTCACGTTCTTTGCTGCTGTAAGAATTGTGCCCACGTCCTGGGCCTGGTCTCTACAGTGTGGTCACACTGGGGAGCAAGGTCCACACTCATCTCTCAACATGGTCTCCATTCTTTGTTTCGGGAGCAAGTTAGCACTACTTCACAAAGGTGTAATAATACAATCTCAGACTTTTGTGGGATGTTAGTTTGAATGGGAAGGTCTAAATGTGTTTCGAATAATAGTTCGTGACTTCAGGTGATTAGAAATTCCTTACCCTTTGGAGAGAGGGCCGACTGTAGGTCCCTAAGACTTAAATCTTGAGTTTTACTAATGCCCAATTCTGACTGTATTTAATCATGACTACTAAGATACGATCAAACAAGCCCCAGGCAGAGAGGTTTACTGAAAACATTCAGTCCTTCCAGGAACAGGACCAGAAATTTCTCCATATGTCTGTAGACTCTGGACCTCAGGATGTCTGTGAACTTTTACTGTGTTCCATTCTCCCCTCAAGTTTGTTTCCCAGCCATGGAAAATGCCCATGAGAAAGAATTGTGCAACGCTAACTGTTAGTCACTTTATATTTCCTGAATATTCCCTATTTAATTTTCCTGGTAGCTGGCAATAACATCTAGGATTTAAATTGCTGAAGGGAATTCGGGAAAACCCACATAAATGTCTAAGATGAGGTTTGGCAAGCTCTGTGTCTTGGTGACATAACAATGTCATAACTAGAGATTTCATCCAACACAAGAGGCAGGAAATCCCTGCTGCTGCCAGACACCCACTTCTTGAGTCTGAGGATCCTCGTTTGTTAAAAATGGATTCTACACAGTTTTTAATTTGATTATCAGGCTGCTGGATGAAAAATTTGGACCTGGAGTTTAGAGGCAATGAGATTTCTTTAAAAATGGGCATCTTGAAGGGACTTGTGAGAAAGACAAAAGAAAACGTAGTAGATATTTTGTAAGCAGAGGCAACAGCTTCTCCGCAAAAAACCCAGCCTGCTCCCTCCAGGTGGGGCGTGAGCTCCCAGGGTGAGGGGTGGGTAGGGGATTCTGCCAAGATGACCCCGCCGATCAGACTCAGATGGGTGACGTCCTTCGCACACAGTCTTTTCTCACACCCCAGAGCCCAAAGGACATGATTTTTAATTTAAGATGTTATCTTACCAAGTGAGGTATCATACTTATTTCGATCACTGTGAGAAGAACGGTCTGCCATGTTCTGAATTTTATTGCATCCCCCATGATGTTTCAAGCTCTGTGAAGTTTGGATGATTTCGAGGTACCTTTTCCTTCTGTTCATTTTTTTCTTCTTATTGTGGTTTGGATCCACACATGTGACCAACATCTGCTCTAAAATTTGATGACATTTTTTGGGAGAGACCCGTCTACTCACAAAGGAAGTTTATTGTTCTGCTCTTTCCTGTTCCCCATTTCTATCTGTTAATTCTGTCCTACTGACTATATCGTTCTGGGCTACTTCCTTGTCTGTTCTTCGATACTTAATTCTGTCACTTTGGTAATTGTTGAGGTCACTGATTACCACTACATATGTGCATTGGCTGCATTTCACCATTTAAGAAATTTTTATTATATTTATTGGATCATGAATTCTGTGTTATGGTTTTATTGTTTAATGGTCTACCATTACAGAGGATTTTATCTGCTATGGCTGTGGCATTGATTTAATCTACCAAGATGGTGATCTGCTTGGCTTTCTTAAATTTCTACAGGCGTCTTAGAATGTAGGCCACCTTGTTCTTCCAAAGGCTGGCATCTGCTCATTCCTGTGGATAGCAGATTGTTGGATTTGGCTGTAGAGTGAAGTCTAGCCTCTTTGCTCATCATGTTCTAATTATATCCCCCAATTTATGTTTTTGGCCTCAAATTCTCCCCTCAACTCCAGAACTTGGATGTCTAAAAGGCATCTATATTTGTTTCCCAGATCTGCCATCAAAGGTATGACAAACCGTGAGGCTTGGAACAACAGAAATCTATTGTCACCCAGCTTTGGAGGCCAGAAGTCCAAAATGAAAGTGTCAGCAGGGCCACACCCCTTCTAAGACCCTAAAGAGAATCCTTCCTTGACTCCTCATGCTGGTGGTGGTGACCACCCACCCTTGGCATTCCTGGACACGAAGTTGCATCTCTCCAATCTCTGCTCCATCTGCAAATGACCTTCTTGTAGGGACATGGGTCATATTGGATTCAGTACATATATGTATGCAGTAAGACCCTGCAAGACCCTTTCCGCAAGTAAGATCACATTGTAAGGTCCTGGGGCTTGGGACTTCAGCATATCTTTTGAGGAGCACACAAAATTTTAATACAGCTTTCACATCATTTTTTTTAAAAGATTTTATTTATTTATTTGACAGAGAGAAAGATCACAAGTAGGCAGAGAGGCAGGCAGAGAGAGAGAGGAGGAAGCAGGCTTCCTGCTGAGCAGAGAGCCTGATGCAGGGCTCAATCCCAGGACCCTGAGATCATGACTTGAGCTGAAGGCAGAAGCTTAACCCACTGAGCCACCCAGGCGCTCCTCACATCATTTTTTGACAGCATTGTTGACAGCATTGTCTCTTCTTGTGGTTTTTAGAGATAGTTTCTGCCTTGGGACCTTTGCCTTTGTTGTATCTTTGCCCCAGTCTTCTCTTATGTAGATCATTCTTATGATTCTTCTCTTACGTAGATCATTCAGGCCTCTGTACAGTCAAAACTTCTTCAAAGGGGTTTCTTCTTTATTTTATTTTATTTTATTTTATTTATTTGAGAGAGAATGAATGAGAGAGAGCACGAGAGAGGAGAAGGTCAGAGGGAGAAGCGGACTCCCCAAGGAGCTGGGAGCCCGATGCAGGACTTAATCCTGGAAGTCCAGGATCAATGACCTGAGCTGAAGGCAGTCGCTCAACCAACTGAGCCACCTAGGCGCCCAAAGAGGCCTCTTCTGATCACTCTTTCTCAAATAGAAACTCCCACAAGGTTCACCGTCTGACAAGACACTGTCTGTTTGTCCATTTCCCCAAGTCCAATGGAGGACCTAGAAGAGCAAGAGATTCGCTTTGCATCTAACCAGATATCCGCAGGGCCTAGAACAGTACCTGGCACACGGACAGCAGTTCAACCAATGTGTGTGGAATTAACGTGAGAATAAATCTAGTTCTAGCCTCATTCATTGCCTTATTCCTTTATTGGGTAGAGATCTGAATCAGAGTAAGTAAGGAGATACATGGGAATGTTTAAGTGGAGCACAGGAAGATAGCACGTGCAAAGGGCCTGAAGCAAGAGCATGCTTGGCACATTCAAGTAACAGCAGGACTGGCCAGTGTGTGAAATAGAGCAATAGGAGAGATGATCAGAGAAAGGAACCATATCAAGCAGCTCTCCCCTTTCCCACCATGTTCTGGTCACCTCGCGTTTTTTCCTGGCTATTCTAATAGTAGTCTTCTCATTCTTGGGTTGTGGCTTAAATATCACTTCCCTCTCATTATTCTATTGCCACAGAATCTCATAGCGTTTATCACCAGCAGTAAATCTATTTATTTCTTTATTGTCTTGCCCCACTGCCCCAACTAGCACAGAAGGGCTGTGCAGGTCAAGACCATGTCCATTTGGTAACTGTTGTTCTCCTGGGATCCAAGATGGTGCATGTTCCCACAAGCAGTGGTTTGTTCAGTTGAGTGAGTGAATGGAGAAGAACTTCTGTTGGAAGTTGAAGAACTTCTGAGCTCTCCTGAGTTGTTTGATTCCGTTTATAAGAAACACATTTCTCTTTTCCTGGGAGGAGAGGAAAAGGAGAAGAAGGAGAAAGGTAGCCATATCTAAATATGTCCCCACCTCCCGTATCTATCACCAAATAATACCGTTATATTCCTGGCATTCTCCTGTGTGACATTTTTCTATTCCCATGACCTTAAAGCATATCCCTAATGAATTCAAAGGCTCTGTTTTCTCTCTTGCCACACGTATCAAGTTTTTACCCAACATATTTTCCCAGTGTTTCTTGGTTTTCTTTTCACATATTCTTCATAACATTAACCTTATAAGGCATAAAAATATTTCTAGTCTGAGTTTAAACAAGAAAAAAAATGAAGCTAATTATCTAGAGTTCCTAAGTCCATCAACGAGCTTTTATTAAGTAGTTTGTTTACCAATTCCACATATTTTTATTGTGCTTGCTGGCTAGGAGACATTGTGTTAGGCTGTGGTGGGGGGGGGGGTGTCCCTGAGATAAACTGGGGAGGAGAGACATGAGTCTTGCCCTCTGGATCTTATGTTCTGGTATGAAGCAGATACCAAACCTTATTTTCTTTCTTTTTTTTTTTTTTTTAAAGGTTTTATTTATTTATTTGACAGAGAGAGAGATCACAAGCAGGCAGAGAGGCTGGCAGAGAGAGAGCCAGGAGGAAGCAGGCTCCCCGCTGAGCAGAGAGCCCGATGTGGGACTCGATCCCAGGACCCTGGGATCATGACCTGAGCCGAAGGCAGCAGCTTAACCCACTGAGCCACCCAGGCACCCCCAAACCTTATTTTCATAAGAAATTATTGAATTACAGTTTACATGTAAGTGACACAAAGAAGGAGTATATGACGCTATGAAAGCATCTTATAGTGGGACCTGAGCTAGTCTTAGGAGTCATTCTTCTCCTTTTTGTTAAACAGAGCCCTGATTTTGTCTGGGTTGGTGAAGAAGCCATTTCTGTACTTCTCTTGCAATTAGGGATGGCCGCCTGACACGGCGTTGATTACTCACAGGGTGGGAGTGGACTGGCTGGTGCCTGCCGAGTATAGCTTTCCTCCCGCCCCCACCCCTTCATACTCAGTCTTTCCTTCCGCTTCCTCCTTGATAGGAGCCTGGGGTCCTGATGATATCCGGGACCTGCTGCACCTGCCCCAGGGTGTCAATCCTGACTCCTCAGGAGGTGCTAACAACGAGCCCCTATTTGATTAAAGCCACAGGCGATGGGTTTCTGCTACGAGCAGCTCCTAGTTCATACAGCTTACTTGGGGATGTGGCCTTTGAACTGGGCTTTGAAGGGCACGAGGGGCAACCAACTGAGAAAGGGGCCCAGAAAGGAGCACTTCCCATGGGTTCTGCTTAGACCCAGGCTTTTTGACTATCAGCGCCTCACCACCTGCGCTAAAGGATCTCAGACCACAATATCCCATATCCTAAATACCTCTACGTTGGACTTGAGGATGAACATGAACCTACTTACTGGAGGAGAAAAGTCTAATAACAGCAGCTGGCCCTAGCAGCGTGAGAGGCACTGTTCTTTTTTGTTTATTTTTTTGAAGATTGATTTATTTATTTGAGAGAGAGAGAGCATGAGCAGGTGGGAGAGAAAGAGAGGGACAGAGAACCTCAAGCAGACTCCACGCTGAGTGCAGAGCCTGATGCTGGGCTCCACCCATGACCCTGAGATCCCAACCTGAGCTGACATCAAGAGTCGGATGCTTAACCCACCGAGCCACCCCAGGTGGCCCATCGAGGCACTGTTCTAAGGGGTTTACACGAGTGACCTCATTCGGTTCTCCGGACAACCCTTTGAGGGAGGTGTGATTGCTGTCCCCACTTAGACGAGGGAGCCGAAACAAAGTCAGATCAAGCCAGTGGCTTAAGATTGCACAGCTAGTGAATGGAGGAGCCAGGATTTGAAGGCTGGTCGTGTGGCTTGGGAGCCTGAGCCCATTAGCTCCTGACAGGGCAGGGCTTGACCCAAGCTTTGGACGCACTCCCGTCTCCTTCCCTTTGATGCCTAAGAGGACTCCTGAGAAGTGTGCCCAAGCAGGAGATGTTGACTGTTCTTACCAAAAAGTGCACTTCTGAATTCTGTTCCTCAATAGCTGATAAGCCAATTAGGCGATGGTTTTAGAATACCTTCAGGAAGGTTCTCTCCTTTACATTGCTTTTGGGACCCCCTGAATGAACTGTTCCCTCGCATCATGATCCTCTTTTTTTAGACCCCAAGTCTACGGATTTGTTCCAAGTCGTGATAAAAGTACTCAATCCAAGCACCTGAGGGCTTATTCTAGCTTCCGGGCGCTCCCTTTGTCTGTCCTCCGCTGCTCCTTCTGGGATGCCCCTGGAAAAATGGAAACCCTACCCCATTAGGTCCGGCTCAGGATGACTCCGAAAGTGGTCTACAGATTTACTAGTTTAAAGCTGCTTCAAAAACTGTTACGGGTCTGCAGCAAGTCGAGTAGGGAAATGAAGAGACTGTGGGCAATTTGGCATCACCACAATGTCTACGGATGCGGTCCGTGAGTTAGTCTTGGTGACAAGGCATAGTCCCCTCCGGGTGCCGTCAGACTCAGAGGGTGAGCTGGAGGCGGCATGAGCTGTGTTGCAGGCATAGGCAATAGGACCCCTTGTTGGTTCACGATGGGTTGGAAACGAAATCAAGAATGGTTCTTTTCCACAGAGTTTGAGAATCCCACTAGTGTGACTCACTGTGGCAAGTCAGCGTGTGTCATGGAATCTGGCACTGGAGCTTTTTTTTTAAACTTGATTCTGGCTGTTTCATCTGTGGAGGTCTTACCTCCTTGCTCGCGTTGCCAGACCTAGGATGGCACAGCCTGTCCCTTCCTTTCTGTCGAATCCGCCACGGCACTTAGCAAGATGCCGGCCACACACAGTAAAAGAACGCAAGTGTTTTGTTTTGTTTTTTGCCACGATTCAAATCAGGAGATGAGGCGGGCTGGGTAGGCAGGAGGAGAAGGGCTGACTTTGCCTCACTTGGTGCAAAAGGGGAAAACAATGTCTCATAACTTATTTTTTAGAAATACGAAGTCATGGAAGAAGCTTCAGGCATGCTACTGTGATAACCATTCATGGGAACCTCTCACATACCAGGCACTGTGCTAGAGGCTGTGTTTATTTACACGTATTATCTAATTTAATCTCTATGCCGACTCATGAAAGTAGATATCTTTACCACCATTTTGCAGACGAAGGAAATGAGGTACCAGAGAGGTTGAGTAACTTGCCTGAGGTCGCACAGCTACGAAGCGGTGGTGGTCTGTCTGACTTCAGAGCCTGCATACTTTTCTTATTCCCATTATTACTTAGTGACAGCATTTATTGCTAAGAGGGAATGTTACTGGGTTTAGAAAACACTTCAAATGTACTTTAAGTATCATTTGTCCATAAGAGTTTGTTTGGTCATTGTTGCAATGTTCTCATATTTCCATTAAGCTTTTCCTTTACATACTTTGCTTTTACTTGGGAGGGTGGTGCAGAGGCTATGCTCAATCCAGGCTGCCCAGCAAATGACAATTCCAGCTTTATCTTTGCACCTCCTGGGAGAAGAAAGACAAAGCCTTCTTTTTGGGGTTGAATTCAGCTGTCATTTAGCATCCTAGCCACGGAGGTCGGGGCAAGCAGCTTTCACAGAGATCTGCGTCCTGTCTTTGGGGACAGCAGAGTGGTTTCATGCCTCTGTGGTGTGTCATTCGAACTGTGTCCCATATGGGCTTTTCAGATGCCACTTTCTGGTTCTTTGCACGAGAATTGTTTTCTAGTGTGTTTTTAGTAGTTTTCAAAGTCTTTTATTATTTAATTTAAATGGATAATTCTCAGCTCATAATCTAATCGGTCTCTGAAAATAGTTTCAACCACTTGCTCTCCTGAGTTAGACTGAACTGGGGTGTAGACAAGACAAGGGCACGATTGCCGTGGGCTGGGATACTCAGCCTGGTTATCTAATTATCATCTAGGACCTAGGTTTATAACTGTATTCCTTTAGAAGTATTTTAGAAAACAGAACCGACTACTTTCGGGGAAAAGTTTGAACGAGGTGAAGTGGAGATTTTTATTGTATTTATTTTTATGGTATTTGAATTTCTAAAGCAGAATCCAGGTCTATACTTTACTAACTTTTTTTTTTTTTTTAAAGATTTTATTTATTTATTTATTTGACAGAGAGAGAGAGAGAGAGACAGTTGAGAGCGGGAACACAAGCAGGGGGGGGGGGGGGGGGGGG